>NC_081420.1:22064134-22234134 GCF_949786415.1 Peromyscus eremicus | reverse complement strand
ACACGTATAATATCTATCATCTATCTATCTATCTATCTAATGTCACACATGTGAGTGTATGAGCTTTGTCTCTATTTCTATCTATCTAGATAGATATAGATATATAAATAGAGATATTTATAGATAGATATAAAGAGATAAGGCCATGTATATTTTGAAAGAGAGAGAGAGAGATAAGGCCATGTGCATTTTTAGATGAGGCCAAATAGACCTTACTAGTACATACTGAAAATTATCGCTGGGGCTAAAATCAGTGGACCAAAAGAATGAAATGCTAAAAAAAAAAAAAAATTTATATGACTCAAATGGATTAAGACCCTCACTGCCATTTTGTACCATGTAACCAATGGTATGTTCCACACTCTGGACGTTTTGCTCTAACGATTTGTGAAGGAGATAGATCAGCCAAGGAGGGTGAAGTTCTTTGCAGCAGGATATGAATCTTTGGAGAGATGCGTCATGGCACAAGGAGCTTTTCCTGAGGTCATACTTGTGTCCTCTCCCTGAGATGCCATCAGAAGAATGAAGCATATCACCCATCCCACCCCCACCGTGGCCCTTGAATAGATAGGAGAGATCTCAAAACCAAAATGTCTCAGGTCAAGGGCAGAGAGCCATTGGATAATAAGACTAAACCACAGTGACGTGCCAAATAACAACCTTTGTCAGTGACGGCTGTGTCTACAATGATGGCCTGTCACATTCTGGTGGAGCTGAGAAGTCCTGCCTCCCAGTTAGATCACAGTCACTATGCCATCCTACACCACATCACCCATCTGTGCATGGTGACACTGAGAGAACCAACTGCCAATCAGATCCAAGCACGGCATACCCAACTTACATGGTACTTGATAGTAAGTCACCTGCTGCTGGTTTAGGCATATACTGTACTGTACTTTTTTTTTTTTTTTAATCATTAGAGGGCTCATTCTTACGACACGATTTGACTGTAAAACATTCTGCCACGTGACCCCAGAACAACCTTCCTTGTTCCCTGACAATCTCCAGTGCTTGTTGTGATCTTGTGCTACCTTGTTCCTCGTGGTCACAGGAACAAAGGCTGTACCACCTCCGTACAACACACAGCCTGCAGCAGTGGTTCCCAACCTTCCTAATGCTATGTGACCGACCCCTGTGAAAGGTTTGTTCAAACCCCCAAAGGGGTCACAACCCACAGGTTGAGAACCACTGGCCTATAGTATGCTAAATGCCACCTGCCCCTTTCCATACTCCAGGTTCATCTGGAGTCTGTCTTTTCTCTCTCTCCTGCCTTCACTTGACAGTGGACTTCTCATCTCAGATCTTTGTGTGGCCGATCCCTCTGCCCTCTGACTGCCTCCGGATCCCCTCCGCCTCATCCAGTTTTCATCTCCATGCTCTTTATGGAAACTTACCAACTCCAAGACGGATTAGTGTTCCCCAGAATACGTTCTGGCCTTCATCGCATTTGTGTGACTTTCAGTGGGGTTCAGGACACAACACTTCAAAACATGACTGTAGGAAGCCCCCAAAATATACCATCTAAATTATGTCCCTATAGTATGTTGTCTGCTTTGAGGGGTGATTTTTAAGAAATCACAGATAGAGAAGCTTTGGCACTTGCTTGTTTATAAAAGAAACTGTATCTGTAAATAAATAAAAAAGAAAGAAAGAAAGAAAGAAAGAAAGAAAGAAAGAAAGAAAGAAAGAAAGATCTCACTTATTAGTGTGTCTTACTCTCCGTACCAGGAAAATAACTAAATCAACAGACTCTGATCTGATGCCTGTTAAATCTGAGTAAGATCACCTTCCTCTCATTTTCACTAGGATTCTCCTGGACATCAAGCCATAAGCAGGCTTTTATCTCCACTGTCACATTGTTGTCCCACCACCCACTAGAAATCCAGACCCCTAGATTCCTCCTATAGTTCAGGGTGACACATGAGCCTCAATCACCTGCCTGCCTTGAGCCTTCTAGTTTAATGTAACATATAATTAAATTTATTTTTTCTTTGGTTAATATGCCCAGTTAATTCTCAGACTACTCAGGTAAGGAACTTTGAAGTACAGAAGAAAGCAATTCTTCCTTCCCTGTATCAGTTAATATCTGCTTCTCTCCTGGAGTACAAGTTTGTTCCCATTTCTACAGGTTTTGACTTAAAATAGGACTGGCAATAGTGAGCCCTCTCTAGATAGTTGTTAAATACATTGACTCACTGATGAGATATGGTGGGACTCTAATTCAAAATTGATTGTATATTATCCTTCCTCTGTTCTTATTCCCAGTCTTAGAATGAGAATGTTCTTGAAAACAACCAAGTTTTCAACAAAACTAAGATGAGGAGAAAAAGCATTTGTCTTGGCTGCAGGATTTTGTCCAGAACAATTGTTCTTCACACCCTGTTCCAAGTGGGAAACCGAATTCTGGGGAAAAGAGAAGCATCCCAAAAGGAAGTTTGAAAGACTGAAACCTCCATTCTCCCTTAACACAGAAAAAACCTAGTGGCCAATGTCTCCATAGTTTTCACTACATGACATTTCTTGCTGTGGGATGATCCTTCTGTGTGCTGTGAAAGTGTGTTGCTTTCATTAGTTGATAATAAAGCTGTTTTGGCCTATGGCACGGCAGGATAAGTTTAGGTACAATCAAACTGAGGACTGAGATGAAAAGGGGCAGAGTTAGGGCAGAAATTCCAGCCTACTGCCTAAGATGCCAAGGGACTGGTAAGCCACAAACCATGGGACAATAAATAGATTAATAGGAATGGGTTAATTTAAATGTAAGAACTAGTTAATAATAAGCCTGAGCCATTGGCCAAACATTTATAATTAATATAAGCCTCTGTGTGGTAACTTGAGAAGTGGCTGCCAGGTATTTGAGATTGGGTGGACCAGACAGAAAGACCCCTGCCTCCGTTTACAGTTTCTCCCTTGTATGTGTTCTTCATTATAAAGGCATTCCAGGAAAAAAGAGAGTTACTTCAAACCCTTTACATCATAATAATGATAAAAGACAGAAAGATAGACAGACAGGAAGAAAGAAGATGAAATAAAAGGAAAGAGTTAAATAAATGAATACAGAGAAAAGTAAAGGTGGGGTCATCAGAGTGACCCAGTGAAGCTGGGAGAACATAGTGCAGTTTGAACCCCTCCTTAGAGAGAATGTAATGAGAACTTCTCTACAGAGTTGGGACACACAGAAACAGGTAGCAGTCACATTTTTTTGCTCCCCAGAGAGACTGAAAATGACATTGATGCAAATGACTATAACCTATGCTTACAGAACTAAAATAATTGAAGAGCTTTATCTCCTCCAGGGTAAGTTCTGTGAAGACAGTAGTGGGGGAAGAGTCCTGTACTTATATACCAGGAGGCATTGAAATAGGATTTAAACAGTAGGAGTTATCAGACTTGTACATGACCTAGAACCAACTGCCTCCTGGGAGGGCTGAACCCTCCCCACCACTGTGAAGGGTGTTGTCTGTGGAGATACCCGGATGCCTGACACCAACACAGGAAGTAAGAATCTGAATGCATTCCAACCCTACCCTCACCCCAAGCCACAGCAAGTGGCTGGCACTCACCCAAAGGCAGAACCACAGTGAACAGACCATCTTGTGACCCTGGTCACCTTGCTCTCTCCTGGGTGGGCAGGCAGGGATGGGAGCTAGTCCCTCTGTGTCCTTAATGCGTATCTCTCTGCAGCTGCCCTGCTTGCATCTAAGGGCAGCTGACAGCTCTTCTCTACAGAGCCACCACACCCGTAGGATGGGAACGGCTTGTGCATGTGTGGGGTTTTTCTTCCGGTTGCTGAGAGGCGATGTTGTCTTAATTCATTTCCGCTTTGTACTGCCGCCTCCACCTCCGTGTCCCCCTCCTCCTCCTCTTCCTCCTCCTTCTCTTCCTCCTCCTCCTTCTGCTTTTTGTCTGTCAGACTTTCTTATAAGCTGGACATACTTTGTAATTTTGAGTAAGTTAACAAAACTAATTTTTATGGGATGCCTTTTCTGAGCTTTGAAACACAGGTGATCTTAGTGTTGAGATTAGATTCTCTTGAAATGACTTTTCTGGGCTTCAGTGCATCAAAATATAGGCTATTTTCAAAAAGCCAGCTGCGTTTGGTATTTTTTTGTTTGTATGGACTAAATTTGTTCTGGAGGTTTTTACTATAAATTGACATGGAACATTCTTACGCATAGTAAGGATTTATTGAACTTGTGGAGTATAACAGGTAATGAGCTAGGGGCTATGTCCCCAGTGAATCTCCAACTTACAATGTAGTAAGAAGCAAAGATTTGAACCAGTAGAAGGGAAGGTGAACGCCATCTAGTCCCAACCCTGTTTTCCTCTTCAGTACTTCTGAGTAGTAGATGAGTGAACCAGCTAATCAGAGTTATGTTCTATGTTGCACACTTTTGGGGCCCTTGGACCTCAATGTCCTCACCTGAGCAATGGGAAAATCGTGGGAGTGCTATAATAATTGAATGGGTGAGAATCAGGCATAAAATAAGAACTATGTGAGCGTTTGATAGAATTATGAGGACCAGTTTTGTATCTCTCCACCTAGGTCTTTGCTTTCTTCTTTCGTTTCCTATTTCCTACTCCTAAGAGTTGCCTGGGGGTTACTTGAGGACATAGCAGACTGAGAGGAAAGAGAGGGATTATTTAAACAAGTGCTCCTGAACATCCCCTGGTGCCTTGTGTTCCCCCTCAGCTCTCTCCTGCTCTTGTGAAAATCCCCCCCACTCCATGGTGGGTGCGAGTGGGGTGGGGGCATCCTCTCTCCTCATGAGGTTCCAAAGCAAACTAAAGTTCACCCTAGGAAACCAATGAGATTATTGGTGTTACTTACAGAGCATGGATGATGCCCATGGGTAGCAGGCAGGAATGTGGCTGACCTTAAAACAGCCACACTGGAAGTCCTGTACCCAGCAATGGATGGTGGCTTTCCCAGGGCTGTGTAGACAGAGTCCCTTCTCCACCTGTATGTATGTTCCAGTCCATCCTTGAGAGCTTTAGGCCATGTGCAATTAGGACAGAATTGCATGAAACTGGTTGGGAGAAGTGGCTAGATACTCAAGAGGGTCCCATGACCTCCTGCTCCCCTCTATGAGGGAACCTGAGTAGTCAACAAGCTCAGCTGCGATGATCTTTTATAAGCAGGCCCAACTGAACTCCTGAAGATGGTCCTAGCTTGGCTCAGAGGATAGCCATGTACAACGCCTATTTCTTATCAAGACAAAGGAAAATCTGTATTTAGTCTCCACACCATCAGTCCCAACTCGTATTTTCTTTTATACTCTTGGGAGCCCCAGTGTGTGTGTGTGTGTGGTGTGTGTGTGTGTGTGTGTGTGTGTGTGTGTGTGTGTGTATGTGTGTGTGTGTGTGTGTGTGTGTGTGTGTGTGTGATGCTGTGGCTTAAATCCAACCCTTAAGCATATCAATACAATTGATCTTCCACCGTACTGCATCCTCTCTCCGATTTTGTTGTTTTAATTTCCTGTACCATTCCACTGAAATTCAGATCCATGTCATTTATGTTAAAATGTCTGAGATGGCAAGATCTCATTAAAGAATATTGTACCCATAAACAGACACCACTTCAGGCAAATACAGAAATACAACTCAGCTCAAGAGCTGCAGGTTGATCTCTGAACACACGAGTACCGAACATCTCTGTCTATTCTCCCCCATGTGTCTGTAAGTGAATCAGAATAACTCCTGAGCTACTCTTCCTCTCTCTCTTACAACGCTCATTCTTGATTCATGCTATGTATCCAGACCTCGCCTAGGTTCTGAGCAGATTATTATGTTTGCAAGTTGTTATTTAATAGCATAGAATCTTCATAGTGAACTGGCAGGGGCAGAGGAAAACAGCTGTACATATTTTGTCTAAGTATACGTGTATGCATTCCTCATTATTAAAGGATTATTTCTTCATTGGGCCTTTCATCTTGCTGTATAATTTCAATATATGAACTTTAGGATGTGATTTACAGTTTTATAGTGTAACGAATGCCATCAGATTCTCCTTCTAAATCACTGGTACACTAGATATACTGGGAAAATGTGGGTAGCTTGTCCATAAAACATTGGGTTTCATAGCTTACCCACTGATCTTCTTCATATCTAGATGCTTGATTCTCCCTCTGATGAGATGTCTGTATGTGGAATATAGGTGCATGGTGCGTGCGTGTGTGTGTGTGTGTGTGTGTGTGTGTGTGTGTGTGTGTGTGTGCGTGTGTGTGTGTGTGTGTGTGTGTGTGTGTGTTCAGGTGTGCTTGCTCATGAGTACCTATGTGAAGGCCAGAGGTTGAGGTTGAGTACATTCCTCCATTACTTGCCAACTTATATTTTGAGGCAGGGTTTCTCACTGAACCTGTCTCTCAACAATTCAGCTAGACTGGCTAACCAGACAAGACCCTGGGATCCTCCTGTCTCCCCGCTTCAGCACCAGGGTCACAGACAAGTACTGTCACAATTGGCTTTTATGTGGGTGCTGGGGATCTGAACTCAGGTCACCACACACAGCAAGTATGTTCCCCTGTCCCTCCACTGAGGGTTTCAGACTGGGGAGAGAGCATGTTCCTTTTAAGGCAAACGGAAGAACTGAGAATTTGTCTAAAAACAAATCAAAATTATTTTAGAAAAACAAGTTAGTATTTTTCACAATTGATAAGATGTAGGATTTCTGTATCTGTTTTCTTTCTTGGGATATTGGATTTTTCCTTCTGCTTTTGGTTTTGTTTTGTTGCTTACTTGGGTTTTTTTTTTTTCTTTTCTTTTCTCTGTTTGATTAGTGGCAGGTGATGCTGCTTGTCAAAATTTTTGTGAACTCCGGATGGTTCTAACAAAGAACAAGCAAGCAGTTTCTGACTACTCCTGCCACAAAGAGAGGGTTTACATTTCTTCTGCACTTAGACAGTCTCCCTGACTGCTTTAGTTAGCTTTTTTGTGCTGTCCCCATGGGCTGAAATCTCAGTTAACACCACAAAATGGTTCACAGCTCTCTGCTAAACAGCAGCCGAAACCCAGGCAGCTGCTGTGGTTCCGGCGCGGTTGTTCGATCTAAGGGGCAAACGGTGCATGGAATGGAGCGAAAGGGGAAAGTGAGGAGCACTTGAGATAAAAGGGCTGGTCAAGGTGTACGTGTGTGTGTGCATGCACGTATGATTCACATTTGTTTGATTCACTTCCTTCCAAGGTTGAAAACGTGACCAGCCACTGGGAATCAGCTTCCCACTAAAGAATTCAAAGAAGTATGCTCAAGCGTTGGTTTGGTGGGTTTGTTAAGAACAAAGTTCTCTGTCATGTCTTGCCTCATCCCTGCTTAGGCATGGCAATCAGTGTTGTGCTGTTCCTTTTTAACTGGGGAAAGCTGGATTCAAGATCTAGCTTCTTTGCTCATTCAATACCAGTGTGTACCTGCAGGCTCCCTGGAGCATCCCTGAGCATTTGTGATTCCTCAGACATGACACTAACCCCACCTCAGAGGAGACATGGATTAGTGAGACAAATCTTTCCCTTAGCAGGATTAGGAAGCAGGATCATGGTCTGAATGTGTTGCTGTAAACTCAGGTATTAGAAACTTAATCCTCAGCCTCATAGGGTGTTGGTCATTTGGAGGTAGTTAAGATTAGATGAGGTCTTGAACATGGCATCCCCATGATGTTGTCAGTGGCTTCATAAAAACAGAAGATCGGCCCAGGCTAGTGCCATGTTCTGCCTCTCACAACAGTAACCTTCAACATTGAGGATGCAGCAGGAAGAAGGCCTTTTCCATAAACCAGATGGAGCTGCTACCCAGTTTTGGACTTTCCAACCTATAGATCCACTGGAAAAATAAACTTCTATTCTTTATAAATACTACGGCCCAGGAGAGCTTCACTATTTCTTGAATTTTACTTCTCACTCCGCCCAGTTTTACTCCCTGCTAACCCCAAGACAGGGTTTAGTCTAGCTCTGTAGACCAGGCTGACCTTGAACTCACAGAGATCCACCTGCCTCTGCCTTTGGAGTGCTGGGATTAAAGGCGTGCACCACCACCACCCGGCTTCTTTACTCCTTTTCACTATAGCATCAAACATCACTACTTAAGAATGGTATCGGTGGCCACCATTTTCAAGAATGGCTATTAAGAGGTAAGTGACATTTGCAAGAATGAAACTGTCCTTCTGGCTGGAGGCAAGTGTGTGAGGAAACACGAACACAGAGAAGAGCAGAAGGAAGACTGAGTTCTTTATCAGAGACAATAGGTGGGAACTCTAAAAGGTTCTGATTTATTGAAAGCAAACACTAATTTCTTTGTAACTTATATTTTTCTTTCAATGTCTCCCTAACATTTTTGCTTCTTTTTAAAAAGACAACATTAGCCAGATGGTGGTGGTACACAACCTTTTATCTCAGCACACAGGAGGCAGAGGCAGGTGGATTTCTGTGAATTCAAGGCCAGCCTGGTCTACAAAGTGAGTTTCAGAACAGCTAAGACTGTTATATAGAAAAACCACCACCACCACCAACAACAAAAAAATTGCATTAACATGATAAAAAGAGATTATATGAAGATTTCATTCTAAAATTAGCTTTATTAGATTGTATGTGTACTTTGTATAATGTATGCAAAATGGGTATAATGATATGTACGGATATTTAGTATGGGATTTGAAAATGAATTACTCATGGAAAGGTCTTCTCCAGTAAAATATCAGTCCAGCATTTTAAACTTACTTACACTTTAAATTTTCTTAAAATCACTTCTTTACTGGATAGTAACCAGTTTTTACTTCCTAAATAAATAAATAAATGCCAAAATCTTGTTAGTGATAATATTTCTATAATGCTTAAATCAAATTTTAAGCTCCACACATAATACATTTGCTCTTGTTAATGAGCTAATCTGGTAAATCGAACCATCGGTCATAATTTCAGTTCTCTTCTCTGTTTTGCCCACAAGAACCCCTCGCTCTCTGTTTCCGATGCATTCTTCTGGGACCCTCTCCAAGTATTTATAGAAACATACGCAGCGTTATGAATTCACAGTTGTGCACATTGCTGCCTTGCCCTTGAATGTGCTGCACAAACAGAGCATGAAATGAAAGTGAAGAGGCCTAACGTAACATTAGTGCAACCATGACAGGCTGCAGATGAGCAAGACTGGGTCTAGGCCTCACATTACAATAAGCAGAAAAAGCCACAAACTGTACCCTGTGAGAGACCAATCAGAATTGAGACAAACAAGTACTAGGTGCTCCGAGACATAAAGGACAGCTCACATCACTTGTTTATAGGTTGTCAATTTCCTTGCAGCAGGGCCAGTACCAATCCCTGTTTGACAAGACTTCTGTTACCTCACTTCTGCCCAATCAGGAGTTCAATCCCATCTGAATCCAGAATTCCCCTACCCTCCCCCCCATCCTTTACTCCTTATAAATCCTGCCATAACTGAGCTCAATGCTCTCTCTGATCCAACTGCTGTGTTGGAATGGACAGGAAGCCCAAGCTTGATCTTGCAATAAAGACTCTTTGCTTTTGCATAAGAGCTCAGACTTCTGGTGATCTCTGGGGGGGCTCATGACTCCAACACAACAGAAACCATCACACCCTGTTTCTGAGGGAAGGGAACCAAGAGTCGTTCTGGTTTCACAAATAGTCACCTGAAGCCAACTTATTCTTGAGACTAGGAGGGGACAAAGTTGCATAACTGCTTTTGATGGTTAGAAAGGTTGTGTTCCTGAGTTTACTTGGCTTCTGCTCGTTGTTTTCTGAATACTCAGAAATGAAGATTGACATCCGTCTGTGTCCGCTCTGAAAAGAGATTCTCGGATCCAATACTGAAGATCACTGCCATCTAATAAAGGCATTTGTTGGGTTTTCCTTTTTTGCTTACTTGACTATGCAGCTAAACAAGTCAAACCACACTTCCTCTCAGCCTCATATATCTGCTGTCCCTGATTGTGACCCCAGGCCCAGAAAATGACTGCCAGGTGTCATGCTCACACGTGTCCACTTTCCCCTCCATTTCTTCCCACTCGTTCTCATGGGACATGTTCATCCCTCCCACTCCCCCATCTCCACCTCATGAGAAGCGATTACTACTTTTAAATTGAGGCATTTTTAGCTAGTAACCCCAGGAGCATCTGTTTATTTTGTTTAGTTTGCATGGAATGATTTACTATAAGATAATATCAATTTCAATGGGATCCAACCTGTTCTTCCTTTGTCCCATCACTTTGCTGCCACAAAAAGAAAGCTCTTGGTCCACATTCTCCTCAGATGCATCCCTCTGTTGCACATGCCCTGCTGCCTAGTCTTCTTCCTTCCACATCCAGCTGTCTGTACCTCCGCTTCTTACTTTCCATTCCTCTTCTCCTCCCTGCGTTCCTTTCATCTGGATCCACGCCTCTAATCCCCAACTCTTCACTAGTGTTCTTCCTAATTTCATCCTTGATAATCTAGATGATGGAGCCATAGATGGATGCTAGAGAGGTTTTATTTTATACTGTATTTTAAAAGGCTGGGCTGGAGCGTGTCTCAGAGGTGGAGGATTTGCCTACCACTCATGAGACCTCCAATTCAATCCTCAGCACTGGAACCAAAAGGAAAGGCCAGCCACTGCTTCCCTCCCATACCCTTTTTCTTTGATGGACAGCTGCCAGGCTTGGTCCTCTCCTCCATGGCTCAGTGAAGCCTCTTCCTCTTCCTGTTGCCTAAGTCTCACTGTTAGACCTGCTATGCATCACTCTGCTGCTCTGGGGCGGGGGCATCTCATCCGAATCAGGAAAAGCCTCTCTGCATGTGCTGCATTCACACCATTGCTACACGGTTCATCTCGGCTGCAAAACTCTGCACCCAGGGTGCTGAGCAGGTAAAGGCAAGACGCCAGCAACACAAGCCTAGCCACCTAAGTCCACACGTGCTCATAATATGAATAAAAGTTATTTCCAGTGGCTTAGTCAAAAATAAATAAGCCTCAAATCATATTGACCCTTCCAGGTTTCTCTGTGCACACTCCGGCCACTGCTTGGCTTAGACTTCTATTGCTTGGACTACTGGAACAAATTTTCTTGGCTGTGACAACCATCTTCTAATGTCAATACTGAGAAGGCCATGTGGCAGGTACAATGGCCTAAATATTTGTGTTCCTCTAAGATCCACTTGCTGAAACGCCCCCTCTGTTGTGATTACACTGATAAGTAAGGCTTGTCATGGGAGGTGATACAGACATGAAGGTGCCGTCCCCATGAGTGCTCTTGTGCCCGTATAAAAGAGGCCCAACAGAGCTTGTTTGCCCCTTCCAACTGGTGGCCACACTGCTGGAAAGCATCATCAGTGAGGACCAGGGCTCTATCCAGACAGCCAGCACCATGGATTTCCTATTGTTTACAAGTCGTCTAGTCTAAGTATCACTGCAGCTGGAAGTGACAAAGACATTAACTGAAGGAGCCTCTCCACAGTATTTGATATTCCCAGAGATCTCCTGCCATACCCTCCTTAAAGACTTCTACCAAGTCCTGGCTACCTACAAAATGAAACTGAAATGATTCACCAATTCAAGACCCATATTGTCTTGTTAGATTTTCCCCACCCTTGTCCAAGTCACCAGTCCCCTTCACCTTCACATCACACAGGACACACTGTTCCCCACGTAGTCTGTGGCTTCTCGTGATTATAACATGGCCTAGAAAGCCCCTTCCTCCTCCTCTTTCTGGCAACATGGCAGCAGCCTTCACCATCACATGCCCTGAAGAATGATCCTTTCCTCCATCACTGTCACTTCATGTATCACAAAATGTCACACTGGTGCCTTTCTCTTCTGGGTTTCAAGGCTCCTAAGGCCAAGAAACTGTTGCTTCTTCATCTCGTTGACTCAATTAAACAGCTTACAATTCGGTCCTTGGAAGTCCCTCATCAGATTCACCTAGGATGCTTCCTGACTGAACTGTGGAACTGCTGGGTCTATTTGTCTGGGGGGCAGAATGCTCTTGGGTGATCCCAATGTTGGAGAACACATCTATGGTGTCTGGTGAATATTTGATAAATAAAAACATGATTGAAATACTAGGATCTCTACTCCTAAAAGTCTGCCCTCTTTTTTCCTTCTGTCTGGGGTGTAGCTTCCAGGGTGACAGACCCAGGTATTTGGATCAGCATAGATCAAAGTGACTTAATGGGAAACAGCTTTGCATTATTCTCTAACTGAGTCATGCAAAGTACCCATTGTCCTGTCCAAATGCCAAGTTGCATTTAGGGTCATTTAGAGTCCGGAAGATGGTTGGCTGTGATAAGGACTCAGACATTCTTTCTCAAGTGGGAAACTAGTATTTGTGCGTATACTCTGCATTTTTTTTTAGCTCAGCAAGGCCATGTTCTTAAGTGGTTCACAAGGGTCTTCTAATGATCTCTCCAGCTCCCTTTACTGAGCTTATCAGCGATGAGGATAATTCCATTCTGGTTAATAGTCCTTCCCTGATGACTCTGGGCGGACTGTGAACAGGCTTTCGAGAGCTTTTCAGGCTGTAGGTGAGGCTGGTGAACAATGTGAGGATGGACAAGGCTCGTTTGCCAACAGCATCTCTCAAATGTCTTTGAAGGAAGGATCCCTTTAATGTTGCTTTCTATCACCATCTTGAGATACGTTGTAAAATGCACCATGTTAAGAACATCACAAAACTTAGGTTATCTGAAAGACTTCAGGATGACACAAGGATTCTTAAAAGACTGGTTTGTTAGCAAAAGAGCAAACTATTTTTAAAGGCAATGTGGAGAGAGCACACTTACTTCTAGCTACAGAACCAAAGGACTTACATACGTAACTAGGTTAAAGTTATCTGTCCTCCCAAGTTCATGTAATATAATTCACACTAGCCAAAGTAAGGTACCTCCCTAAGGGTTGTCAATGGGTGAGTGGATGGATTATCTTTTGTGATAATATGGATGGAGAACATTATGAAAAGTGAAATAAGCCAGCCACAGGCCAAAAAACACCTGTTTTCATTTATATGTATTGAACTCACAGGAACAAATTGGAAGGGTAGTTAACAGGGCAGGAGCTATTGGCCTTAGACCAGAAAATCATAGACAGGAAAAATAAATAAATATTCAAGATGATGGATATAGTAACTGGCTTGATACCATTCCACATGGTGTATACATACCATACTATCACTGTGTACCCCTATAGTTATATATGACTCTCTTTAGTCATATATAATAACAAAAGAAAAGAAAAACTACATGTAACAAAAGTATATAATACATTGGAACCATGACTAGGTGCTGTGTTTCTCTCATTCCTTGGCTCGTGGTCATCTTCCTCCATTTTTATAGCCTCTATGCTACCTCTCACACCACCTTTTTCTGGCCACATCTTCTCTTCACTCCAGCTGGGGAAATTTCCATCTTATTTTAAGGACCTATGTAATTAGACAAGACTAACACGAGCCCTTCTCTTGGTCTTTAATACAGTTACAACTGCAAAATCTCATCATGTAAGGCCACATATGTTCAGGTTCTGGGAATCAGGACATGAAGATACTTGTGGCTACTATTCTGCCTGTCACACGTGGAAACAAGACAATGAATATTTGTAGAGACTGAGTTCTCCAACACCACAAAGCTGATAATTCTATTTGTTAAACTCCAGTGGCAATATCTGATGTAATCAGACTCTTAACCAATGAAATTTTATCATAAAAAAGAATGTTACAAAAAAGAGCAGAGGGTTCAAATGAATTTGAATCAAGCCTTTCAGATGTAAACACTTTGTTCTGGCTGCGGATGCCACAGCTTCATCTGTTTCTCAACAACAGGCCTCTGTGACAGCGCAGAAGGAGACTTTCTGTGTCTGTGACAACTGTTGGTACTTCTCAAAGCTTTCCCAACTTCCTCCAGTGTCTCTCATCGTCACTTCTACCACTGGCTCCTTCATGGGAGTCTCTTGGATCCTGGATGTGTTGCCATTCATATGTCCACCTGTAAGTCAGCTCCAGGCTTCCTGAATGAGAGGATCTGATCCAGTCTGCTCACGGCTAGAAGTCACTGAACCCCCTCACTGTATACAAGTAGTCCATTGGGTTATCTGTCTGGCTGTGGGCCAGCTTATGGATGGCTGTCTTCTGCTCTGTTTTCTGCTTCCATCAGCCAGGATCATGGGGATCAAGTCGAATCAATTGCATGTAAGAAACAGAAGTAGCAGTGAAAGATAAGATGGTGTTTAAGTACAAACCCACAAAAAGAGACAAGGAAGGCCACTATATAACGCCAAAGGAGTTTAATTCAGCAAAATGTTATAACAACCATAACACCTATACACCCAACATCAAGGCACCTAAATATGTAAATCAAATATTAATGCATTTTTAAAGGGGGCGGATGTGAGTAAGACACTTTGCATATGTGCGTGAAATAGCTAAAGAGTACATACAAGATAGTCAAAAATAAACGGATGTAAAGGGAGAGTCAGGCTACAGTACAGTAGCTGGAGTCTCTAACACCTACTTCTAGCAAAGGGCTGGTAACCCAGACGGAAAGTCAACAGAGAAACCTGTGATTGAATTTCTCTCTAGACCAAAGGGATAAAATGCATCTGCATATAAGAAATCACTTGTGGCCACTGATCTCAGAGGAGGGCTGTGATTAAAGCATTTCTTTTCCAGGCACCCTGTACATACCAATGCTGAACTGGAGCTCAGAGCCACAGCAAGACCTCTCCAGTCAGATGAAAGAGGGGTGGAAAGAGGGGAAGAATACCTAAAGCTGAACACAGGTATTCAGAAAACAGTTCAGGTAATTGCATTCAACTCTTCAAGACTCTAATTGCTAATCTTTACAAAAGAGGCCACCAAAGCCTATGGAAATTCAAAAATTATATCATTTTTTTATCACAAGGCAGGACCACAGCTTGCTTCCACAAACCACACAGGGCCTTACACCATCAGCCTTTGGAAAACAATTGCTGATACATCTGAACTGCACGAATTTGTTATGTCACTGTATTAGCCCTGGAGGTGAGGGTAGGGGTGGTCTCCTTAACTAGAAAGAATGACTCTCAACAAGATCCAGAGGTCGAACATTCCTTTGGATTGTCTGAGCCTGCCTCTGCCATCCTCATCATCTTGCTGGAGGAAACTCTTCTGTGGAAGTCTCGTCTGATGTGTGCTATAAAAACATGTACTGTGTTCACAGCTTCAAGAGGCCAAGCTGGAGCTCAAAGAGAATACTTTTTTGGGCTGATTTTACTTTCAATCTTAGTAGCTGGGGACAAAACTGGCTGCTTTTCCATTTTAATTAACCATACAGGAGGAAATGGCTATCTAATTGGCAGGGAGTTGTGGCACACTATTGCTGCAGGCGCTCTGCTGGAGTAGTGGGAAGAATTATTACATATGACTAAGCTCTTGTGTATGGCATCTGTGCTTAGCTCTGTGTGTGTGTGTGTGTGTGCATACAATGCTGGGGATCAAAACCAGGGCCTCTTTATGCTACAGGAGAACTCAAGTGCTTTACCACTGAGCTACATATCTAGTCCTTTCTGGGCCCTGTTGTGTTTCTAGAAAAGAATTCTCGTGAGGCCTTGTCTCTCTCAGGATTTCTACTATGGTAATTAATGGATGCGTTCATTTTCACTCTGAAATACATCAAAGCCCTCATGCAATCAATGAAGGCATATTTTTTGAGCAATTATCTCTCTGTTCGGACCCAGGAGTGAACTGGTAAGTGAGAATATCCAGGGGAGATCTCTTGGCTCCAGATACATAAACATTCAATTTGTAATGGATTGGATGAATCTTTGCCTTATGGTGGAGCCCTGAGGGTGGCTAGGATGGTCAGGGGTTGGCTAATTTGCCAGTTCTGTAAAAGTATGTTAGCTTCTCAAGTTCTTCATTCCCTCATGATTGGAAAACAGTTATAATAGCTTTAGGCAGCATGCTCTCTGCTGCAACTGAATGAAAATAAAAGAAGAAAACAAAACAACAAAAAAGGACCTTCCTGTCTTTGAAGGCTTTCACAGTTTTCTTTTTCTGTCACTATTATCACGTGTATAATACGTATATGTGTGTGGTCATGTGAGCCACAACACACATGTAGAGGCAAGAGAACAATTTTTCAGAATCAGTTCATGCCTTCCACTTTTATGTGGGCTCCAGGATTTGAACTCAGGTCATCAGGCTTGTGCAGAAAGCACCATTACCTGCAGAGCCATCTTGCCCACCCTTCCTCTGTGCTTTCTATGAGATGACTCCTTTCCTAGAGGTTCTCGCCTTCTGACCCCTATTCCCCAGGAGGTATGTCCTGAACTCTGAAGAGCTCAAAATGTGTCACAAGTCTGTTCCTACAGGGTAGTAAAGTGGTCATAACTGGATTTGACCAGCTGAAGTTTGCACCCTAGGGATAAGAAAGGATGTAGGGACTTCTGGACCACAGACCTGCTCTGTCCAGAAGCAGAATTCAGGTCCCTTAGGAGGAAGAAGAGGGGGCTGTTGAATGAGGAACCTGTAGTGGCTGTTAGGAGGGAGGACTTTCAAATGCTGACAATGATGACAGAGATGACCAAGGAGCAGCGGGGGGTGGGGTGGAGTGTGTGTGTGTGTGTGTGTGTGTGTGTGTGTGTGTGTGTGTGTGTAGACCCGACCACACCCTGGCCGTTTCCCAGAGTAAGGAAGCCTGATGCTCCAGTATAGCGTTTTCCTTAGTAGTCGTGAGAGGTTGGTGTGTCACTTTCCACATAGGTTAAATGGGAACTCACACTCACCTCATTGGGTCACTCTGAGGACCAAACACATTAGTGTATGCAAAATACCCAGCATAGTGCCTCATCCATAGGAGCTGTCTAAGAGATGCCATTCCCATCCTCAAAGGGCTCCAGTCACTGACACGCTAATTTGATCGGTAGTGGACACGTCAGTCAGCCCATACTCAGATGAGCGAGTGCTATGATCCAGGGCACATCACAGCTTTCTAGGAGAGTTGGTCACTCTCTGGTTGCTAGGAGGCAACAAGGTCTCCAAAGCACTTTGGGTAAAGGCAATGGATGTTTGCACTTTCCTCTTACCTGGTTCTTCTGCAGGAACGTTCTACTTGGTGGATCCTCTCAGAAGCCCTGCTTTGCCAGTGGCCTTGATCCTCCCATGGTCAATCTCCTACCTTCTCTCTAGTGACTTCTTTCTTCACCCATTTACAAGATCTTCCTCTCCTCCTAGCCCTCCTCTTCTTCCTGTTACTCCTTTCCCCCTTTCTCTTCCTTTCCCCGAGAACTGAGTCCTCTATCCCTGCTTCTTGCTCCTTCAATTCCTGATCTAAGAACATTTCCTTTCTCAACCTTCAATTCCTATTTATACATTCATAACATTTTTGAGACATTATACTATTTTCAATCTAATCATGTCTTCAACATCTATTTATGGAATGCCTACTCTCTGCCTGGTAATTAGTTTATCTGCTGGAGATATAAACAAAATAGACAGACTGATTTCTATCTTTGGGACATTTACTGGTTGACAAGACTGGTATTGAAAAATCAGAAAGAACATTTCTTATGTTAAATGGAGTGATCATAGATAAGGGTGGCATGAATCAAGACTGTGCTCATCACAGAGACTCGGGTAATGACTTTTAAACAATACGACACTTAGGCAAGCCGAGGACCAACATGGCAGTAAGCAGCAGAGATGAAAAGAAGGAAGGAAGCCCGGGGTGGGGCTGCTGCTGGCATCCTCAAGGAATCTTCAGATCACCAGGATGAAGTACACAAGAAGGAAGATGGAGGAAACAAGAGCAGAGAGGCAGCAAGGATGGGTGGTGGGAGGGAGCTGTGGGCAGTGTTAGAGCTTCAGACGTGAGGACAACGTGGAGCCATTGCTTGATTTAAGGAGAGGCTCCAACTTACACTGTAGAGCAGTGATTCCCAACCTTCCTAATGCTGTGACCCTTTAATACAGTTCCTCATGTTGTGATAACCCAACCATAAAATTACTTCATTGCTACTTCATAACTGTAATTTGCGACCGTTAGGAATTGCAATGTAAATATCTGATATGCAGGATGTCTGACATGTGACCCCTGTGAAAGTGTTGTTCTAGCCCCAAAAGGGTCGAGACCCACAGGTTGAGGACTACTGCTCTAGAGGCCACCAGGATAGGCAGAGTCAGAGGTGATGAAGGCTGGAGCCAGGATGGCAGAGCAGTGAAACCCTGAGAGACGGAAGAATGAAACACACAATTGAACATGTGAGCCATGAGACCTATTAGGTTAAGAAGCAAAGGGAAGAAAGCAAGACTCAGATCAGAGATATTGGCCCCAGAAAATCAAAAATGAAGTTGTCATTTTTAGAAATGAGATGACCAAAGAGGAACCAGTGGGAATGAGACTAGAGACTTCATTTGGTTAGATGAGATGCTGAAGAGGAGTGATAAATACGGGAATGTGGAGTGTTAGGAAAGAAGTCCTGGCTGGAGATAGAAGTAAGAACATCAGCAGATGACATCAGAGACGGGATCTCTGCGTAGGATCCCAGAGAAGCTGCACATGGAACAGAGAGACAAATGACGTCTAGGAATCAGGTGTGACAACTCAAAGTGTCCACCAGAGAGGGAGCCCAACGTGAACATTGAGGATGGGCCCCAATGGACACATCTGCAATGCAGATACTGCACCTGAGATCACCAAGGAAAAAGGGCAGAAAGGCTTTCATAGCCAGGGGACCAGGAAGTCTGCAGTGAGACTGTGTCTCCTGGACAGAGACTCTACACCCAAGATACTTCAACATACAGCTGCCAGAGTGAGACCTGAACAATGGCAACACCAATGGACATGCTAACATGGAAGGGGAACTCTCTCGGAGCTCCACTCCTAGACAAAGAACTACAGGCAACTAACGGCTGCTGAGAGGGGAGGATATGCCTTCCCTGGGTGTGAGCTCCATAACTGGTTGTCCAAAACCAAGTGGTCAGCTCTGAAATCATGGACATGCAAGCAACATTAAACAGGCTCAGCATGTTGTATTTGTATATTTACGCACACACACACAAACATACATATACACACATGACAGGAAAAGAGGCCATGAATTGAAGAGGGATTGAAAGGGAGCATGGGAAGGACTAGAGGGAGGGGCTGGGGAAAGGTTAAAGGGAGGAAAGGAAAAGGAGAAATGACATAATTATTTTTTAACAAAACCTTAAAAAAAATTTTTTTGAAGAAGATTGGCAGCTGGGCATTGTGGTTGATGCCTATAATCCCAGTACTAGGAAAGCTGAGGCAGATGCAGAAGGCTGTGAGTTGAAGGCTAGCCTGAGCTACAGAGTAAGATGCTGTTTCAAAAGAACAAAATTCAGGGCTACAGGTGCACAAGGCTCTGGGTTCAATCTCCTGCATGGCATGAGTCAATCAAGAAGCAAGAAGCAGGCAAGCGAGCTTTGTTGCCTACGGGAACAGAAGGACGGGGTGATGGACAAAGAAGGGTTGTGCCAGCAAAGGCCTGTTTTCTCTTAGCTAATATCCCTGGACAATAAAGGAAGCCATCTAACAGAAAGTTCACACACTTCTCTGACAGCTACATCTCCAGCCCCAGACACAGACAGCTTAATGATCCCAGAAGAGCAGACAGGATTGTTAGAATGGAGTTCCTGAGCCGGCACAAGGGAGCCGGCCACAGGAAACTAGCGGAGAGCTTGGCTCCTAAACAAGAGCAGGGCAGCCTCCAGGCGTGAGAATGGCAGCTGAGGTTCGTGCCTATCCACACTGTCTTCAGAGTGCTTCTGCTTTTTCTGTGAGACAGGAAACCCAGTTATCAGCTAAGATTGAAATCTGTACACGGGGAGGAGGTACGGGTTTGTGGAGGAAGGTCAGGTTGTTGAAACAGGCCGCTTTGGGTGCAGGACTATGTGACTGTGAATGGGCCAAGGACACAATGGTCAGGGTGGGAGTCTGACTCAGTAAGCACTCAACATAGGCCAGGTCTGCAATCTGTTTTGGAGCCCCCAAATCTCTCCCGACACCCAACCTCACTCTATTCCTGAACTGTGAGACCACCTACACCCCATTTCTGAAGCAGGACTCTAGCAGTTGTCCCTGGCTCTCCCTGCAACCAACTGATGGCCAGATTCTGTCATTACTGTCTCCTCAGTGCACTGGGATTTTCCCTTGGCTGTCAGAGCCTCGCTGCTGTTGATGGAGTGGGTTAGGTAAGTTGTCACAATGCATGTGCTTAACGTCTCTCCCACTTAGGCTGAGCATTTTCGGGGTTCACCTTAGTAAGCCATTCAGAAGCCAGTCTAGCATTGCATAGGAAGGCGAACAGTCTTTGAGGGATCCCAGTACTAGTTAAAATTTGAACACTATTAACTTCAGCTGCCCTTGAGAGATCTAGTGGAATGCTGACTAGTTCATCTGATACATATTGGGCCCAATATGGTTCTGTTAGTAACTAGGAGGTGTGTGCATGCTCCATGAGCATTCAACTCAGCCCAGATTCTGTGACTCAGTAGGGCTAGTGCCAGGCTTTATAGTCTATACTTAAAAACCAAACAAACAAACCCTCCCACCTGACGCCAATTAATACTGATCCACATACTCACTCCATGTTCAGGATGAAAGGTCAGGAGGACAGGCTCATGCAAGTGATTTTAACAGAGTGTGCTAATTGTTATAATAACGACACTCCATGAGTACAGTTTAGTGAGTGCATTAGGGCACTCGGGAATCCAGAAATGTGTACTTGATTTTTAATATGATGTAAAACCTTGAAAGAATGTTACGGAGGAATGACTTGGTTTTGTGCAGAACCATGACGGAAAGCTAATGATGTGTCAGCTGCCACCTAGGCACAACAGTGAACAGTAGGGAAAACCAGGTACTCATCAAAGCCAGAGATGTAAGAAAACAAATGGGCCAAGTGAGGTCAGACTGGAAAAGTCTGTGAACAAACATACAAGAAGGATGAATGACCCCAAGGGACTGCCATAGGAGAAGGCAATTTTTGAGTCCTGTGAGCACCTGGGAGAAATACAGTCTGGAATCAGGAAGCCACAAGGCAGCATCCTTGAGACAGAGGTCATCAGAGAGACAGGAGTTCTTCCAGGATCCATGAAGTCCTAGTGAACCTAAGAGCAGGTCAGACATGGTATGTATGGAGGTCAAAAGAGCAGCCTGGCCGAAATCACATGGAGGCTTTGAAAATTGTGAGCAAGAACTTGCCTCTGAATTTTTTTTATGTAGAGACATTTTAATATTTAAAATGTAATGCAATCTCTTGATGCACACTCTTCGGTAGGAATTTGGTAACACAATGATAGTACTGTGAACATTTCCTTTAAAAACAATTTCATACATGTAGAATGTCTTGTGATCATATTCAGCCCCCATCCCTCTTCTGCTCTTGATGACTCTCTTCTTTCCAACTCCTCCTCCTCTTCTTCCCCTGTGTCTGTCTTTCTTTCTTCCTTTCTCTCTCTCTCTTTTTTCTTTCTTTCTTTCTTTCTTTCTTTCTTTCTTTCTTTCTTTCTTTCTTTCTTTCTTTCTTTCTTTCTTTCCATTCCTTTCCTTTCCTTTCCTTTCTTGTTTTTATGTAGCCATAGTTGCTGTGTGTTCGTGATGGCTATGTCCATGCATGTCCAGAAGACAGTGGTTCATAGTGTTCTCCATCCTCGGGTTTACAATCCTTCCACATCCTCTTCTGAGATGTTCTTTGAGCCTTGGAAGGAGTGATACAGCTTTCATGCTTAGGGCTGAGCACGCAGCAGTCACTTATGCTCAGCACCTTGACCAGCTGTTAAGTCTCTGACATAACTATCTCCCTCAGTTAAAAGCAGTTTCTCTGACTCAGGCTGAGGGCAGCACTAGTCTTGGTTACAAACATAAATATTTAGGAGGCAGTTTGACTACGTGTCCATTTAGCAGAACATTCAGTGGTACATTATCTCCTACCAGCTGTGACCTCCCCAGCCAGTTTTACAGTACCAGGCATGTGTTCCCTCCCAGGCCTCAAATCTAGTCAGAGAGTGGTTGGTTACCCACTAAGCAGCCACACCACTATTACACTAATGGACAAATCTTGCTTGAAAAATCAGTATTCCAGCACACAGCGGCCACAGGTGGGAAATCTGTTGCCTTTTCTCCCCCAGCAGCCTATGTAGCACCTTGGGCTGTATGAACACTAGCCAGCAGGGAGGAAACGTCTACACAGAGAAGCACCACATTCTTTTAAAAAGGTAACTGATGCTTCTGCGTAGACTTGGTGAGGGTGTGGATTCCTTAGGCACGCCCAGCACTATCCTATAGGAAGGTAACCCTGTCAGCCATGTGCAGAGTGGCCCATAGAGGAAAGAGACGCTCTTTTGCAATGATTACAATTGACAGCTGAGAGGCACACAGAGTGGGGAAGTCAGGCTCACCCCTTCCAAATGAGGCGATAAGGAAGTGAGATTTGATTCAAATGGGAGCCAACTCTCTTGAACTGAGGCATGAACTGCCAGGAGCCGATCTTTAATTTTCTCATTTACTATTTCCATAATTGATCCCATTTGTTTAAATGCTTTATACAAAAATCAGTTTCGGGGGTGGTGGTGTTAATGCTTAGAAAGTCATCTCAGAAGTTTTGGTTGCCATCATAGACATACTCTGTGATTTTTAAATTCAGATGATTTGAGGACTACCTAGCAGGTACTACCTACTTCCCTCCAAAAGAAATCAAGACACCATGTCTCAGTCTGGATTTGAACCTAACCCTTGTTGACTCTTGGTGCTTTCAAAACACAGGGCTGATTTGTCTACATCCCAGTGATGTATCTACACCTATGCTGGGCTTCAGGATTTTCCAGCACAGATCCATCTTTAAAATGCCAGCTAGTCAGGTGTGATCCCCCTAAAGACGGCATCTTGCTCTTTGCTGAAGCTGATTGGAAATATTGCTGCAACATTTAAGAAGAAGCATGTGCGGAGGTAGTGCTCTCCGCTGCAAATCCTCATTTGTATTTGAATGTAAATGAGTTTCAGATCCTTCTCGAGCTAAGGTTTGGGCTGGGAAACAGTGGACATTCGGGCCCCAGCATGGGGGGCAAAGGGCCTGGGGGAGGAGAATGGGGAAGGAGAATGGGGAAGGAGGATAGTTCTAGCATTGCACTCAGTGTTCTTACACCCTTCTCAGACACAGCAAACTGCCTGCCCCGCCCTGTCTTGGACAGAAGACTCTTAAGCTGATGGAAGAACAGAAGAAAATTGGCTTTACCTATGCATTATCTCTACTTGATTTGTCTCTAATACAAGCTGTGTATCTTAGTGGTTGTACTTTTCTTAAAGGAACATTTTCTGGTCTGCCTTTTGGACCACTTTACCACGGGGGGGGGGGGGGGGGGGGGCCCTGAGCTGCCTCCTGCCGCCGTCAACACCAGCCTGGTTTCCGGGGACTCCACAAGACAGCCGGGAGAACTGAGCACTTCCAATCTTACATCACAGAGAGATGGTCAAAGTGGGAAAGAGGGAAGTCATCACTCACCGATATCAACGGTATACACAGCTCTGGTTCGCATCTCCCACATGGGTGATCTCGAGGGCTCTGCATTCTCGCTAGATTCCCGTGGAATCCTCAGAATTTATAGACAGGCATGGATAGTGAACACACCTTTGGCTGGGTCATTTGTGTGAGCAGTAAGTGACTCCTATTGTAGGACAACTCGTAACACTCCAGGAAAATATCTGATGGTCAGGTTCTAAATGCTACGAATTCATTCAGATAGGCGATGCAGCAAATGTTTGTCATATAGCTAATAACTGCCATGTAATACAGAAATGTCAGTAGTGAGGGGAAGGGAAGGGCAGAGTCCACCAGCAGTCTGAGGAGTTCTCTTCCCTCTAGGGACCTCCATTCAGGTAAGGCCAGATTCTTGATTATGCCACAGAAAAGAATTTCAAGGGGCTAAAGAGATGATTGGGAAGGCTTGCCACTCTTGAAAACCAGAGTTCAATCGCCAGCGTGGTTCACAACAGCCTATAGCTCCAGCTCCAGGAGCTCTAAGACCCTCTTCTGGCCTCGTCAAGGACCTGCACTTGTGTGCACATAGATACCCTCCCCGATGTGGAAACAAAGACACATTTTAGGACGAGGCAGAGTGATCAAAGTCGGTGAGTTCATCAAGCATTTAGACAGAGTCATATAAAAGAGGACAGTACACACTCCTTAGATATGAGTATGGACTTCTCCAGAGAACTGTGCTTGAGTGTCTCCGCAGTGGGTATGTATATGATCCTGTGGTTTTCTACATTACATTCCTCATAGAATATAATTTACAACAAGGCTTAGAGATTAAGCAAAGCTTGAAACGAAGTAAAATCTTAAAATTAAACAAAAACATATGAATTGATTTACTTATTTTTCTTATCTAAGAATTCTCTTTTGAAAATGAAATTGAAAGGCAGTTTTATGAGGTGTCTTGTTTAGATTTAGAAATGAGACAAGAGTGCTGATATGGTAACAGTCAAGGTCATGGACATCCTGGCCCTGGGTGACAACAGGTCATTTGTTGCTTGTGACATCTTTGTCTGAGGTGCCTCAAGGGAAACACACATCTCTGCCAGCAGTTTCGGCTCTCCGCTGTGTTTATGTCTCTCGGCTCCCAACATCAGGATAGGAGAACTAGATTGGAGGGCAAGAAGCTTCTTTTTCTTGGCCCCTTGATTTCCCCTCTCTTTCTATTGTACCTCAGAAAGAAAAAAGCAAGTAGTTTTGCATAGTCAAAGTGCTATAATTTCTTTAGGGCAAGAACTGCTTCTGCCTTTAAACAATGCACCTCATAAAACAACCTTACAATTTGTGAAGAAGGGAATAGACTCATATTGTGGCAGAAAAGATCTATAATGAAGCCAGCAGAATGGCTCAGTGGATGCCCAGTGACCTGAGTTTGATCGCTGGAACCCAGATCAAAACCCAGATCAAAAAATAAGGGTGGAAAGAGAACAGATTCCACAAGGATGTCCTCTGATTTCCACACATATGACATGTACACCCATGTGTGCATATCATAATACAAAACAATACACACACACACACACACACACACACACACACACACACACAAATCTATAATAAAGTGGGATTACCACTCATTCAGTAAAACCTGGCTGAGCATTTACAAAGTGTCACGCACTGTGTCAAATGGAACTGATGTAGCTCTTGCTCTTTATGATCCGCACAGGAAAACATTTGCATGTTATGATGAGTGCTGAGATTTGATGAACTCTAGCAGAGTTCACAACAAGATGTGTTTGCCTGACTCTTGGGAAGAGCTGGTGTCTTGCTATTTCTTTATCTGTTCATCTCTTGGTGGCCACCTCGGCTGATTCTGAATCTTAGATATTGTGAATAGTGCTGCAATAAACATGAGCATGCATGCATCTCTTCAATATCTTGATTTCATTACCTTTGAATATACACCCAGAGAAGCAGGAAGGATGGATTATATGTTGGGTCTACTTGAAATATTTTAAGGAAACTTCAGAGTACTCTCCAGCATGACTATGTAAATTCTCATTCCCACCAACATCCTCGCCTGCATTTGCTCTACTTTACACAATTGAATATACCCATTCTACTTGGGGTAAGATGTGGTTTTGATTTGCATTTTCTTGTGTCTTTTAGGGAAAATATCACTGGCTCCATTCTAGACATGTGTCTGAAACTGAGATCATGAGAGTGCTACGTGGGAATGTTCAAGATAGAGCAGAAACCTGTTGGATGACCTTACATAGCCCAACATTATTCCTCTGTAATTACAAGAAAGGTGTGTGAATGTCCCAGTCTGACCAATCACAACATCTGACTCACAGACTGCAATGGCTGCTTCGTGGCGAAGATGTGGAAGCCTCACTGGACCAATCAAAGTCTTTCTCTTAACCTGAGTGGAGAGAAAAAGATGTTAATACTCTGTCTACAGAGCTATGAGCCCATAAATTCAGAGCTGCTGATGAGTACCACCCCTCTGTGGGGATTATATTTTGTTTGAAGAAAATATATATAGAGAAGGAGTGGAAAGAAGAGTTCTGAGGACACCTGATTCCTTTCTTCTGTTCCTGTTTAGTTAAACAAACTGGGTCAGTATGTCTCTCTGTCTCTGTCTCTTCTCTGTCTTCTTTTGGGAAGCTAAGGAAGGAGGATTTTTATTTTTAGTGAGATTTTAGCACACCTATGGCAGTGCTAACAATATAGGTAGACATTCAGATTTATAATCTAGACTCCATGGAGAAAGAGAGAGATGGAGAGAAAGGAGGAGGAAGAGAGGGAAGGAGAGAAAGTGTGTGAGTCATCACCATATTGCTGATGCAGATAAAGAACTCAAGCAAGGAATGGATCAGGTCACCAAAGACAACAGAGAACCAGTGAAGGTCTAGGATCTAGGAAGCTATGTGAGAGAAAGATAATCTTCCTAGGAGACTGAGAAAAATGCCTCCAAGGCACCGGAGTGTGGGAAACCAGCTTCCACTTTTACCCAGGGTACTCTTTAGGAGAGAGGGATGAGAAACTTGTAGATAGAAAGATAGCGGAGGTTAAGACAGACAGAAACACAGGATAGCTTTGGGAAGAATTGGATCAATATCTACTGGCCACTGCTGGCTCTTCAAATGGGCTTTTTATAACAATGCCAAGGGGCAGGGCAAAAGACCTCCCCCTTGCTAGATCAAAGCACACCGTACAGCCAAGTGTAGACCTTTCCAAACACCTGGTAAAAACGCACATGGTTAAGTCATCCCCTTATGTAGCCTGGCTGGGTAAAGCAAGCTCAGATCTCACTAGGAAACCTCTGTGGGCCCCCACACTAGAGAAAACACCATCTTGACTGGAGGATATCTTGATATCTTGTAGATGGCTGCTTCCAGACTTGCTCTCTCTTTCTTTCTCTCTCTCTCTCTCTCTCTCTCTCTCTCTCTCTCTCTCTCTCTCTCTCTCTCTCTGTGTGTGTGTGTGTGTGTATGTGTGTTTGTACATGCTGTGAATTGAAACTTAGTGCCTTACATGTGCTAGGCAGGCACTCTACCACTGACCTATATTCCCAGCCCCATTTTGCTCTTTTTGACCTAGGGCTTTGCTGTGTAGCCCAGGCTGTCTTGGAACTGAATGTAGCTATTACATAGCTTCAAATTCACAGCCATCCCTGTTAGCCTCACAAGAATGGAATCACATGAGTATTCCAAGTGTATTTTAAAGAGGTGATAGTCAAGGCATAGGATGCTCAAGAGAGGAAAAGTACAATGGGAATTAGAAATCAGCCAGTGGGTGGCCACCATGGAAGGCACAGCTACTGTCATCACAAAGAATTCAATGACTAGAAAGGACAGAAGCCAGTTGGAGTGAACAGACAAGGAAACAGGCAAGGAAACAAAGCCTGAAAAAGAAAATGATTCTTCTTAGAATTGTACCCATAGATGGAGAAACTAGAAAAACACAAAGCTGCAGAGGTTGCATGTGATTTTCTGCTTTGTTGTTTTGCTTGGCCATACAGGGGCTCAAACAAAATAATATCAAAAAACCTACCACAGCAGAGATAAAGGAAGAAGCAGCTAGCTGCCTGGAGGGATACAGTGTCCCTCAAGAAGATGTTCTTGATGGTTAACCAAGCCTTTGCAGCAGAAGGCGTCCCACACCAAAGGAAGAATGTCAGCAGAGAAGCAATGGCGTGTTCAGTCGATAGATAGCACCACGGTTCTGTTCCAGAGAAGGGAACCCCCATGCAAGACCTTGCTGTGGGTTCTCTGTACTGATTCATATGTAGTAGATGGAGCAAATGACTTCTCTGGCTCACTGTGATATTAGGATCCATAGCTAATGGTGCTGAGGGTTTTGTTGGATAATACTTTCCTAAATGAACAGTCAGAGATGGTCCCTGAAATGTTGATTTGTAATGTGTAATAATGTTTATTTTCATTTCTTATCAGAAGCTTCTGAGTCTTAGCCCAAGCTAGCCTGAATAGAAAAGGAGCAGCAGAGTCTCAGAAGTCTTCTGTTTTCAAAATCCATGGCATCCAGTGTATGTATTTCATAGGATTTTTATCATGTAAGTAGTAGTATTAGTAAAGTGTTGGTGCCCTTCCAAGGCCACTTCTCATATTTAATATTTCTTAGTAGCTGTCTGCAGACACTCTGAGCAAGGATGAAGTCCAAGCCAGGGCCAATCTCTGTGTCTCTTTATTTGCCCCTTTGCTGCTCTCTTCCCAGATACAGCAAAACAGCAGCATTCTGCAGAAGTGAGCCCTGGGAGGAGCTGAGAGAGGAGGGGAGGGGGGGAGGGCAAGGGAGAGAGGAGGGGAAGAGAGGGGAAGGGAGAGGAGGACAGGGGAGAGGAGAGGAGAGGAGAAAAGTGGAGAGGAGAGGAGAGGAGAGGAGAGGAGAGGAGAGGAGAGGAGAGGAGAGGAGAGGAGAGGAAAGGAGAGGAAAGGAGAAGAGAGGAACCAGGGTGGGGTGGGGTGGTGGTGACTTGCAGAACAGTTTAAATGAATTAATCGGTCTTTCTGAGCATCCCGAGTCTCTGGGAATTAGTAGCGGCATCGGCATCACGAATCCCACAGTTATTTTTCAGACACACTTGGCTGTGTGGACTTTCTTTATAAAAAGTAAAAGATATCAAGACCCCATAAAACCTCCTGGAAGAAAAAAAAGCCACACACATTAATTGAATTCTTGGCAAAAGACTGAAAAAATGTCCCAGAACTGATGAAACAAGTTATTTTTAGACAATTCAGCTCTAAAATATGTCGGTTCCTCTCTGAATGAGTTCACAGCGCATGCCACAAACTGCTTTGGCCTGGTCCATTTGGGGGAGGGGGGATTAAAAACTCTCCATTTTTCCTTTTTATTGTGCAATAAAATAAAATGAGCATTCTCTCAGCGCCGTCTGGGGAGCATTCCTCCACGGAAAGCTTTCTTTCATCAGCTTCCCCTGCATTGGCAAGCCTTCATTGTCCTTTTACAACCCGAAGACACCAGTAGACAGGAGTTCTCTCTACCGTTCATTCAGCTTTCAGTGGTCCCCACTTTAACCCTTAAGCTCACCCTAACGATCCACCAGGTTTATTTCCTACACTACAGCTCTCCACCATTTGGGTCTTTCTTTTCTTTCAGTGCTTTATGTAGCATTAGTAGGAAGAAGAATCCTGTGGGTGGGTAGAGATCCGACCATGTGATAAGAGATCCGCCAGAGATTAGCAGGCCTCATCTTCCTTGTCTTAAAATGGCATTAGTGAAGGAAGTCCAGATGGTGCTGACGGGAATTAGCTGACTGCATGGTCCCAGAGCAAACACAATACCTGCCTTTTGGATGCCCTTAATCTCAGGGGCAAATGAGGGAAATGGGGCTTTGGGAGGCCTTGCTTTACATTCCCCAGTGATTATAGGACCAAATACTAGCGACTTAAAGTGATTTTTTTTTTTTAAATCAGATACGAGAAGTCTTCTAAATCACCAAGGGATTAGAAAGGTCTCTTTAAAAATCCCTTGTCGTTAACATTAACAAGAGTCCAAAGTTTACATGTGTTTCTGTGTCTTTACCAGCTGAGATTTTAAGTGTACCCTGTAGTTATATACTTAGGCACATATATAATGTGCACCAATATATAATATATATAAACAGTGTATTGTGCATATGGGGGAAAAGCAAGTTTAGTTTTTCGGGAAAGAGGTGTCTCCTGTGGCTTTGTTGACAGGACTTCTCCTGTGCGCATCCTGGACAAGCTTTGGAATCTGCTGCAAACAGGAATCCCAAGTGTTTACTTCTTCCATGTTTCCAGGAGCCTTGAACTTGGCACCAGAGTTAAAATAGTCTCGGTAAATATATTTATATATTTATATTTATATTTATGACTTGCAATTGTTTTATTACATGTATCTGTTGTAGGGTGGGGGAAGTAAGTGTGCATGCCATGCGCATGTGCGGAGAGCAGCAGACAACTTTTAGGAGTCATTTTTTTTTTCCTGTACCATGTGGGTTGCAGGGATCAAACTCAGGTCATCAGGCTTGCCCCCACTTACAGGGCCATCATGTGATCCCCAAACATCCTGTTTGTTTTGTTTTGTTTTGTTTTGTTTTGTTTTTCCGGTCAGGACAATCTGGAGGCCTTCTGCACACATCCCTGGCTCGTTCTCTATAAAACTGTGACACAAATGATCAGTTGAGTTTGGTGTTGAGCTTTCAGCTGGAATCTGGTAAAAGGCACACACCTTATTGAAACATTTTTAGACTGTGATCATTTGCTAGACCCTAACATGAAGGAAGATTGCAGACTTTTCTTCCATTTACTCATTGGGTATGTGTCTGTGTATGTGTTCACCCGTCATAGCCCACTGTGTAGAGGTCCGAGGATAACTTGCTTGCAAGTTTCTCTACTTCGGCCATGCGGATTCCAGAGATGAAACAGAGCTCAGCAGGCTTGGTCGCAGACACCTTTAACTGCTGGGTCATCTTGAGGTTCTGGCCCAGTTCTCAGAGATTTTGACATGGAGTGGCGAAGAGTTCAGAGTCTTGGGTTGGTGACGGATAATGAAGGAAGGTCTTATACTAGTGGAAATAAATAATCCTGACTGTTGAACCCGACAGTGCATATATCTGAAAAAAAAAATAGGGAGAGACGCTTCTAAATCTTGGTGTACTGCTTCCCTGAATGGGAATGAGGCTCTAAAACCATCTCCCACTTCTGGAGGCTTCTTGTGGCCATTCCCTGATCTGTGCAGATGTCGGGGTTCAAACTGCTGCAGCTAGGAGACCCTAGCGGTGTGTCCCTATCTCATGCTCCTTGTGACTTCTTTGCTGTGGGTTTGGGCTATGACTCTTAGGGTGGAGTGGTGCAAACATTTGGTCTCACATCACATAGTTTGCAGTAGTTTTCTTTCCTTGTGATATTTTTGTCTGGTTTGATATCAGATAAATCTAGTCCCATGGAGCAAATCACCTTTATCCGTTATGCTGGAAAAGTTAATAAAGGACTGATGCATTTTTTTCAGTGAGGCTAGAATTGGCAGCAAAGTAGTTTGGATCTGGACTTCTCATTATGAATTTTTTTTTCTCTTTACCGCCTGTGAATAGAGAAGAGAAGAGATATGTGATTGACTAGTGACCTCTAAGAAGTGATTGCTTGTCTTGTTTTTGCCAAGGGTTACACGGTTTCTTTGGGGGGAGGAGTTAATGTATCATGGCGATATTATACAAAGACAAGAGATCTGCTGCACACCACTGGCTTGTTCCCTCTAGGTAGCTGCCTGTCATGTCTGGCCCTCTTGGTCTGAACCTGCTTAGCTCAGTTTACCTAATTATTTTTTTGACTGCCATTATTGATCTTAATTTGAATGAGAAAAGGCTAGCCAGCATGAGTCTCACTTACATCAAACTTGCAGATTGCTTTAGAATTTCTTTGAGATCAGTTAAATACAACCTGTTCTTTATTGGGAAAACAGAATAGGACACTCCAAGGCTTTTCTCTCACAGAAACATCACTCTGAGCAATTATCCAGGCATGAAAGCATTTCCCCAAGCATTAAGATAAGATTCAGCACTGAAAATAACAAAGCACACATGAGAAAGGACAGGGAGGAGGTTTCGCATCATCTGCATCACTCATTCTCTAGCCCTAGGGAGCACGCAGTAGAGAGATACTCTTCCTTTGGGGAAAGGAGCAGCTGAACATATGACTTTATTCCAAAGTCCAACATGGGGTTTGGCCCAGTCAAACTTAAGCTGGGAAGGCTATCACAGTATCAGATTTCAAGCTGGTACCTAAGGAGTGAGCCTCCATGCCTACCTCAGTGTCAAGTCAGGTCATAATCCAGTCCTGCCTAATAGACTCAAAAACTCTGGCTCAGTCCCAGCACCAGCCCCAGTGCTGGTGGCCTCAGTGGCCTTGGGCTTTGAGCCTACATCAGATCTAGGGCAGCCTTTGTGGACTGTCCCCAGACTCTCCTAAGGGCCATCTAGTCCAGCAGCCCCCAAAAAAAGTTTGGCCCCTATGATCCCTGGCTTCATACGTGTCTCAGTATAAGGCGGGAATCCTCAGCCCTAATCATCAGATTGAAACCTGCATACTAAGTCTCCAGGTTGTACCTGTGGACCTATCCAACACCAGGATAGCCCTGGTTCCAGACTAACTTATAAACAAGTTGACCTGGACAGCCCAGACTTCAGGCTACCCAGAAGCCAAATTGATATCTCTAGTACCAATTACCAGGCCAGTCTGAATGGACATGGTCCCCAGAGATGTAGGATCACCGTGACTTGTTCTTGTGTGAGACCAGAATTTGTGGATAGAAGTCTGGTGGGCTTAGGCACTAAGTCTATTCCTGCACCTGAGTGGCCACACAACACTCAACATAAAGACCTACCCAATACCAATTCAGCCCCATGTGGCTACAGGCTGAAGGCTGACTGTTGCAGACATAGGTTCTAAGCCCACTCCTTTTCAAATTGACAGAATCTATTGTAGTAGATCCAGGGGTTCCACGCCCAATTCCATGTTCTAGGGCACTGGGTTCATGGTTCATAGTCAGACTTTGTGCTGGCCACACTGACCTGGTGCCAGTGAACCTCAGCATCTTTCTTCCTCACCTCCCTCTCACCCCACCCCCCACTGAGATAATGAGTGAATGCCTCTGTGCACAGCTATTTTATGTGAGAGCTGGGGCTCAGACTCAGTTCTTCTTGCTTGTGTGGCAAGTATGTTAGCATCTATGACTTCCCAACCCAGCTTTTCTTTTTGAATCAAGGAGAAATTGTAAAAAAGTGATATATGTACAAACTTATAATAAAATTAAAACCATCTGTATTAACAGTTCTAAGTAATCAAAGTTCTTATTTCTCTCAAGAGATATAAAATGAATTTGTATAAGATTTAATAAAATGATCATTATGTCAATTGTTACTTTAATTAATTATGGATTTGAGCTTTATTTGTTAACAAAAGCAGTATAGACCCTGGGAAATGTTACAAGGGAGTCAGTCCAAAGTATAAAACGTGATAGTGTTAAGATTTTCGTGTGAAATTAATTTCTGCATTAGTTAAGTTTTAATTTCCTCTAGACTAAAGATATTCAGTTTTATTAACTGTTCTAACAATGGCTCTCATACATTGTCTGAATTTCCAGGTATCTCAGAAAACTAGGTAGAACTGTTTAGATGAGAGGATTGCCCATCCTCCATCAAATGAAATATTAGCAAACCTTGCAACTTCTGGGGCACATAATCCTCTCAAAGGACACTGTTCTGTTATTAAATTACTTATTTTCTAAGGGGTGGACCACCCTCTCAGTAGATCCCTAAATCAAGCTACTTACAGCAGCGCCTATTTACACAGCTTAGACAGATTGGTAGTCCATCAGCCTCCTGATGTTGTGGCCAATCTCTAGACATGCTAATTTGTCACATCTTTGGAAACTCATTTGCTCATTGGTAATGGGTTTTCCCAGTAATTCCCAGTCATGTCGTAGTAAATGAAATCAACACCAATAATCACATTACTACATAGCTCTTTCCTCATGGGAATCTCCAAATGGCTTCCAGATTGGGAGGAATCAGTTTTCAAAACCCCTTTGTAAGGAAAGAAGGGGAAGAGGCCATTTCTAATCAAGGTGGGAGTAATTACGGCTCTCAGGGTCACATCACCACCCCTGAGCCATCCAGTCCATCTGTGTTGTAGCATTCCCACTTTGACAGTGTTTTCCCACGAGCTCCCACACACCTCTCTGGCAGAGGAGTCTCTTCTGCTGCCTGTAGAAGCGCCATACTGTCATCACAGCTGCCGTGACAGTTTCCAGGGCTCTCGAAATTGCTCTTGACATGACGGGAAACATTTTTATGTCCTGTCATCAGGAATGTATCATTTCCTTGTTTTATTTTTTCCTTTAGCACTTGCTATAATTCGGAGGCTGGATGTTCCTCAAGGCGCACATGTTAAAAGCTCGGTTCCTCCTGTAACTATTTGGGAGGTAGAACCTAGGGGGAGAAGGTCTTTAGGTCATTGGTTGTTATGCACTTGAAGGGATTCTGACATTCTAGCCACTTCCTCTTTTACTTCCTGTCCATGGAGGGAGCTGTTTGGTCTGCCTCATGCTCCCTTGTCATTGACACACTCACCAGGCATCTGAAAGTAACACACCTACTTGATCACCGACCAGAGCTTCTGAAACCATGAGACAAAATGAAGTTTCTCTGTATAAGCTAATTATCTCAGGCACTTTGTTGCAATGACAGAAAGCAGACCACATAGCACATTATCTGTGAATTGTCTTTCTAGCAACCAGTATTTAAAAGAGCCCTCACTTGTCTTATCCAGGGCTGAGCTTCCAGAGCCAAGTGTGCAGTAGGAGCTCATTAAAGACCAATCTATGGAAAGAAAGAATTGACATATGAATCACAATGTTGTGGAATATTATTTTAACTAGAAAACGTTGTGTTACATTTGTTTCTGCTGTGAAAAATTACTTTAACTGTGTAAAGGTGTGTTACATTTGTTTCTGCTGCCTTTGTTAATGATGTACAGATGTGTTGCTTTTGTTTATACTGCATTTGTTTAATGATGTAAAGATGTAGTGCATCTGTTTCACCTTGCCTGCCTAAGGCACCTGATTGGTCAAAAAAGAGCTGAACGGCCAATAGCTAGGCAGCAGAGGGATAGGCAGGGCTGGTGGGTGGAGAGGATAGTAGGAGGAGAAATCTAGGCTTGGGAGGAGAGAGGATTAAGAGAACGAGGGACAGGCCAGGCAGCCACCAGCCAGACACAAAAAGCAGTGAAAGTAAGATCTACAGAAGGAAAAAAAGGTAAAAAGTCCTGAGGCAAAACGTAGAAGAAGCAGATCAAATTAAAATAAGAGCTCGAATAAGGTCGAGCATTCATAACTAATAATAAGTCTCCATGTCATGATTTGGGAGCTGGTTGGCCTAAAGGAAAAGGCCTGGTACATCACCCCTTCCTTCCATAAGGAAGAGGAGGAGCTAGTGAAACCTAGATGAAAATTACTGTAGTTTATGAGCTGCCACATCTCAAGCAAGCTGTCTAACTTCACTGACATATTGTATTGACATACAATAACACATATCTTATAGGTGACCTGGGATTAGGTGATGTCCCATTGTCAGCTCATGATAGGTCCCAACTCATGTTAGAAGGGTTGGGGGAGGTGATTTTCACCATTCACCATTTTAGTGGCTCCCCACAGAGAAGTTTTGAACTCAGAACTCTTTTTTTTTGCCACAGTGGTTGAAATCCCAAAGCTAAGTCACATTCCTTCAACAGTCAAGGACACAGACTTCAGCAATGATGCCAGGGCTTCAGGGATATCGAGTATGTCTAGCAAGTATGAACACACTACTTGAGAATTCCTTGTTCCCCACACATGGGCCACAGGGCTGCATAACACAGAACCCCACTGGGGAAAGGTTCTGAGAAAGGCATGGCAGGTTCAGAGCATCCCACAGTGTTTGGCATTCACTAAAAGGAAGAAGAAGGAAAAAAGCATTGGCTGAGCCGCCTGAAGCTGGGGGTTGGCTCTGCTGAACGGTGCTTTTCCTTTATGTGGGCAGATCAGGAAGCCAAAGGAACCACTTGCATTCCTAGACTCCTGATCAACAGTTCCTCCCCCACCCTTCCTGTTGAAATAGCAGGTCCAGGGTAGAGTCAGCTAAGTAACCCAGCATACTCCAGGCTTTATAGAAAGATGCTTCTAAAAACAAGTGAGTGTTAAGTGCAGAATCTTCTCAGCTTCTCAGAGCACTGAGAGTATGTTTGAGTAGTTACTTTAAGTAAACAACACTTTTTAAATGCAATAATAAAGTTGCCACGATAGGCATTCTTAATACCTCAAGAAGTGGGAGCGTACAGAGTGTTTCAGAGATTTCATGCTATAGATACAGGGATACTTCTTTTAAGCTGTTTGTACTTTCCATGCGTGAGATACTTTTATCATTACTAATATTCAGACTATGTTTTTCAGATTGAGGAGAGAGTGTGAAAGGATTGCAGAGGCAGAATGTGCAAATAAAGATTGCTGTCAAGCAGCTGTGTGTGTGTATATACACTGACATGCATGCCCACATAATGCATGAACACATGCTACCTTTGCAGGACTCCTATGTCCTAAATTTCCTCTGCATTTCTGAACAGAGTGGCCTTGTAGGAGCCCTGACACCCTTTGCTATTACTTTACCCAGGAATACCCCATTCCCTCGACTCCAATCTTACCCATTCTTCTGGCTCTACGGTTGGACTTGGAGAATCCTTTGCAAAGCATTGCACAATGGTCTACATTCTGCTTTCTCTAAATGTCTATGACGTATGTATGCAACAGGAAGTTTGTCATGGTAACTGGAAGAGTAAGTCAACGCCCTTTACAATACTTGGCCCACTGCCTCCGTCTCAAACAAAGTAAGGAATGTGTGTGTCTGTCTCACAAAAGGCTAATAAATCCTGACTTCTCCCTCTAATGCAAGAAAAATCTCTGAAAAATGCTCCCTCAGGAACGTGATGTACCCAACACATAGAAAACAGCATTAGAGCAGTGTTTTTTTGTTTGTTTGTTTGTGTTTTTTTTTTTTTTTTTTTTTTTTTTTTTTTTTTTTATTTTCAAGACAAGGTTTCTCTTTGTAGTGTGTAGTTTTGGTGCCTATCCTGGAACTCACTCTGTAGACCAGGCTGGCTTCATACTCACAGAGATCTGCCTGGCTCTGCCTCCCGAGTGCTGGGATTAAAGGCTGCACCACCACCACCCAGTGAACAGTGGTTCTTAATCTGCAGGTCGTGATCCCTTTGGGGTCGAGCGACCTTTTCACAGGGGTCACCTAAAAGCATCAGAAAACACAGATATTTACATTACCATTCATACAGTAGCAAAATTACAGTTATGAAGTAACAATGAAATAATTTTATGGTTTGAGGTCACCACAACATGAGGAACTGTATTAAAGGGTCACAGCATTAGGAAGGTTGAGAATCACTGCCACAGAGGCATCTGCAAGGCTTTACGTGTTCCTCTCTGACTGACCCTAAAATTCTTTGATGGGAGTTTAGGGGTGGAGGATGGCCTAAATCCCACCTTGAGGGAGACTAGAGTTACTGGGTGGGACTGAAGGAGTTAATAGATGTAACGAGTAAATGTGATGGAAGACAATTATTGTATTAGCATAGCATAGGTTGAGCTGTATTAAGAAAGCATGCAGATTCCTTGACATTGAAATGGAGAACATGATTTTGAAAGGTAACACTTGGTTTTTGGAAGGTGGTGGTGGTGGTGTGTGTGTACACATGTCCATTCATTCCCACAGTTGCCTGTGAGACATCAAGAAAGTCGATTGTCTGCTGCTCATGTGGCTAGTGAGACTCTTCAGGAGACTGAAGTCCAAAGTCCCTCTAGAATTCCATATAGGATATAGCTGGCTGAGTTCTTACTCTGTGTCCAGCAATGTTCTCCCATCCTCCAGGAGGTCCCAGCATGCCCCGAGTCAGAGGACTTGATAAAGGACCAGATGCAGGGATTCTCATCTGACGTAGTTCATACTGACAGTCAGCCTGTCAGAGCCTAAAGTCATTCAGAGACAGACCTCTGGGCATGTCTCTGAGGGAGTCTCTAGATGGAGAAGGCCCATCCTAGATTAGGCAGCACCCTTCCGCGTACTGGCCCCTTGGAACACAAAGGGAAAAGTAGGAGGAACACAATTTCTTAACTGTGACTTAAATGTGACCAGCCACCTCAGGTTCCTGCTGCCATGATGAGCTGTAGTCCCTGGAACTATGAGTCAAATTAACCCCTTCCTTCCTTAATATGCTTCTTGTCAGTTACATGGTTATAGCAATAAGGACAGCGAACTGATTAGACAGCTGATAACATAGTAAGGGATGGGAGGCCAGCTGATCATTTCAATAAAGATAAATAATAATATTGCAACATGGATAAGGAAGCTGATTACAGAAAAGTTTTCTCTTCTGCCTGTCATAGAAGCAATTTCCCGTAACTATCTTTCTGAGAAATGTAATCTTAGGAGTTTTGATTTTCTTTACTCCGTTTTTTCTAATTATTTTTTTCCCTGACTTTTTTTGGCTTTTTTTTTAGACATCTATCAGGTTATGGGGCTTTTCTGAGATCATTAGTTCTGCAGAGGTGGATGGAGAAGACACAGTTCTACTCAGAGGAATGACACCATCCAGGCCCCGCTGCCTTTTCAACTATAGGGGCCAAAGAATTCTCTTTCTCCTGTGGAGGGTCAGTATTTGAGACCTAGAAGTTAGCTGACTGTGTGCATATGAATGGGAGAGAAACTTACTAAGCTGTTTTGTACTTTGGGGCATCACGGGAAGATAAGTACCCAAAATACAATGGAATCTAGAAGCTTCCATACCACCTTCTTGGGGGAGGGAAAATGAGGACTGTAGTCAACTTAGAAGAAGAATAAATAATTTTTAGAAGAAGGAACGGGCCTTAAAGACTGAGGAGAGGTGGGGACTAATGTCATCAGGGCTCTGGGTGTTGCTTGACTTCAGGGTCATCTCCCATCAAGTGAGTTCATGTTCCTTTGTTGGAAATATTTCAGAAAGACACGCTCATTGTTGTTGGGTCTGGGGTTCAGGTGATAAGGTAGTTTTAGAGAAAGCTCTCTTAAAGTTGCCTCCCTTAAGTCCAAGGGACAGATTTTAGGTGCCATTTCTGAGCATCAACACTTCCTCTCACTCTCAATACTTATTCCCCTCGCCCTAAAGTTTTTGGGTAAAGAGCAATCTCTTGGAGCTTATAAGATTTGTTCTTTCTGTTCCTAACTACATCAAAATTAGCTGTGAACATTATAATTCTATGACTCACTTGGAAAATTATAAAGGAAGGCAGGTGATTTCCCTCCCTCCCCTTCCCTCCCTCCCTCCCGCTTTCTCTCTCTCTTTTTTCCTTCCTTCCTTTCTTTCTTCTTTCTTTCTTTCTTTCTTTCTTTCTTTCTTTCTTTCTTTCTTTCTTTCTTTCTTTCTTTCTTTCTTTATTTCAGATAAAGCTAATGCAGGGAGGAGTGCCCGAGATGAGACCACCCAGAGCTCTGTGCATTCATATGTCAACACCTCTCCAAGTATCCATGGTCCTCTCTCTCCTAGCCAGTTTGACCCCAATCCACCCTTCTCAGCCCTTTCTCTTACTTCTGAATCTCTTACACATTAGCCATTCTATCTCCTGAAAATGCTTGGGTCTCTCAGTTTCCAGGCTCAACTATGTCTCCTTACCCAAAGGAGCTCCCTCCTTCCCTTGCCCCTCACCGACTGCATGGAGCCCTACCCCTTCCTGAAAGCATGGCTAAAATTCCATCTGCTTGACACAGCCATTCCTACTCACTTCTCACCTGGAACGTACTTGGTATCCTCATGAGACGCTGATCTCATTCATGTACTTGACAAATATTTGTAGAGCACCTAGAATTTACTAAATAAATACAGTGCTGGGTGTGGGGAATGTAGTGATGAGGAAACACCATGAATAACCTTTCTGTCCTGTGGCCTGGTTATAGGTTCATCTAACAGTTCTTTGTAACCCCAGCAAGACCGTAAGTATTCAACAGAGTTTACTGGTCTGGTGGACTGATGAATGCATGCTTTATTTTTTTTTTCATGCTGAGTTTGGATCCAAACCATAAATGACCGCTCTAAATAACCAAGGCTGCGTGTGGAAAAACAGAGGAAAACATTTAGTTCTTATTATAAATAACAAGTGATTGTTTTCTCCATCAAATTTAGAATTCCACTTTTACCAAATATATCCCAGGGAAACACCCCGGGACCCAAAGGAGACAGTGGCTGTAAACAGCTTCACTTCCGGTTTGGAGACAGTGCTGAATTCCAGAGGAAGGTCGTGAAATCCTAGCTCTCCTTGCCCTCTAAGGGATGTGAGCTAAGTCTTCAGTGCATTTGTGTGTTTAGCCCCTAGTACTGGCCCAGCGGTGAGCTCAACCCACAAACCACCAGGCAAGGAGTTGAAAACAAGATAGACAGACTTGGAGCATGAGGAATAGCATTGCTCAGGGGCCTGGAATCTCCATCCTCGAAGCCAACTTCTGGTTAACCACGTCACTTCATTAGCGACCTTGTTCTTTGGTACATAGATTCTTCCCCGTACACTGTGTCTTTTTCCTTCTTTAACCAGACTCGTCCTTCCCAACATCGGTTTACGCTAAAAGATGGCAAATGGCACATGTAACTGGTATTTTCCTAAGGTCTAAGGGATGGCTACGATTCTTGATGACTTAAATGAAAAAAACAAATGACATCAGCTGCTTCCTTCTCATAGGCATGCTGTTTTAAAAGAACTTTGAGGTTGTGTTTATAAAAATATACCAATGATTATGCAACGAGTGAGATCTATGTTTCCACCAATTCTTGTTTCAGTTCATGGAGATTTCAAAAATTTCAGCCCTCATTTGATTGGATTAAGACCCCTCCAGGAGATAGAACTGATCCCTGACACTGCTCAGATGCCAAGAACCTGAGACTCAATAGACCATGGACCTAGAGGATAATCAAATACTGCTGTTCTGCTAAAGGACCATGGCAACAAAATGACTCCTAATGACATTCTGTATACTCATAGATCAGTGTCTTGGATTCATGGATTTTTTTTTTTGTATACCCTGGATGCTGCTGGAGGCTGGCCCTCCAGACAGTGATAGTGTCTAGCTCAGCTACCATCAGAGAAGTTTTTTCCTGCAGTAGATGGGAACTAATACAGAAACCCAGAACTATACAATATGCAAAAAGAAAGGCTTTGAAACACCCAGTCTTAAACAGGATGCCTTCATCAAACCCTCTCCTCAGGGCTCAGGAAACTCTGTGGAAGAGAAGGCAGAAAGATTGGGAAAGCCAAAGGGGATGGAGTATCCTCCCTCTGAGGACGCAGTGTCTTTCAGACACAACAGGGCTGACATGTGAACTCAGAGAGACTGTGGCAGCATGCACAGCTGCCACATAGGTCCAAACCAGATGGGGTCCAGCACTGAGAGGCAGAAACAGATACAAGTTCCCACCCATACCCGAGGAGCTATCTCTAGCTGACAACAGCTCATGCAGGAAAAATAGTTTTCTTCAGCAAGAGTCTCACTGGTGTATAAACCATACTTACACACTGAGGGGTAGGGCCCATGCCCAGCAGTAGAAGGCCAACACAGAACTAACTCAATGGTATTTGGGGAGAATTTTTTTAACCTTACTGACCTTTTGCTTGTATATTATGGTTTCTGATTTTGTGAGTTTTGTTTTATTTGGGGTGTGTGTGTGTGTATGTGTGTGTGTGTGTGTGTGTGTGTGTGTGTGTGTGTATTTTAATTCTGGACTGTTCATTATTTTATTTGCCTGATTGTTTTCTAAGGAGAGAGGAAAAGGTATGGAGTTGGATGGGTGAAAGGTGGAGAGGATCTGTGAAGAGGAGAGGAAATGGTGATCAGAAATATACTATAAACAAAAAAATTAATTTTCAATAAAAAAAAACAAATGTCAGCTCACCCCCCTCAAAAAATTTTATCCCTCAAACTTTTATACTTACTTGAGTAGCAAGGGACTGTAATCTACAGATTATAAGAGACTGAAATCTACAGATTACAAGGGACTGAAATCTACAGATTACAAGGGACTGAAATCTACAGATTACAAGGGACTGAAATCTATAGATTACAAGGGACTGAAATCTATAGATTACAAGGGACTGAAATCTATGGATTATAAAAGACTGAAATCTACGAATTACGAGACTGAAATCTACGGATTACAAGGGACTGAAATCTACAGATTACAAGGGACTGAAATCTATGGATTACAAGGGACTGAAATCTACAGAAAAAAAGAAAACGTGGGGAGGATACATTTGCTGTCTTAAGTTAGCACTGACCATAGCATTTGGGGGTCCCCTGTGATCTCAAACCAGGAGTCACATGACAGTAGGAAAGAAACTGAATGATCTTTCCAAGGCTCATTGTGACCTTCAACACCTAAGCTGCTGAAGCACCATGCCCCAACTCCTGCTCACTCTAGGCTGGGCACACCAGGGTTTCTGGAGAAGCATTTGCATGACTAATAATAAAAGACGATCTTAGAGCTATGCTTAGCCTCTCTGAGGAGCCATCATTGGAGTTCTGTTAACTGGCTGTGGATTTGAGTATGAACAGTTTTGTGGGCTATAGTGGTCCCGCCCATAGGCATCTGGGGAGGAGTGTGCTCAATAGGTCCATTTCTCATCTCACAACAGTAAGTACTGGTGGTGGCTGTGGCTGTGCTGTGACTGGATGTTTGTGTCCCCCCCATTCCTCCTGCCCTGCCCTGTTCATATACAGAAACCCTGATCACCAAGGTCATATTTGGAGGTTAAGCCTTTGGGAGTATTAGGTTTAGATGACACCATGACAGTGATCCCCCCATCGCCCCAATATTTGCACACGTGTACACACACACACACACACACACACACACACACACACACACACCATGCACCATTGCAGGACTAGCGACCTTTTAAGAAGAGAGAGAGATTAGAGTTCTTGCCGTCTCTGCCATGGGGGAACATGGAAGATGGCCACCTAAAAACCAGGAAGCTTGCCTGTACCAGGAACAAGATCTGCTGGTGCCTTGTTCTTAGACTTCTCAGGATCCAAAAGTGTGAGAAACAAATGTCTGTCATGTAAGTTGTCCAGCCTGGGGCATTTGGTCACAGTAGCCTAACGTGACTGTCCCTGGTGCAAAGAAAAACACTCAAGCTCAGTTCTTGGAAACACAGAACCATCCCTTTTCTTATTCACTTAAAATTTCTAACAATTGGTATTTTTATGCCCACTCTTTTTACCAGCCTAGTATCGTCTCCTGTTCTCTGGCCGCCTCCACATTGATGTCATTGTCTAGATAGATCCAGCTACAGGTACATGAAGACTTACTCAGGCATCCTCTGTGACCTCTGTCCCCTCTTCCAAGCATTCTCCTTCTCAGCTCCAACCTAGATTTGGGATCTCCCGGACCCCAAACACTCACTAGACATTTGTGTAAGTCTAAAAATTAAAGCATCATGGCAAATGTTCCTCAGACCTTAAGTTGGAAGATAATGACTGTAGCAGGTACAAAAAGAAGAGGCTGAAAACTGAAAACCCATGGCAGGCATTTTCCATCCCACTTCCTGCCTTCAAGCCATTTGGGCCACCTTTTCTTTGGGGTAGGAAGACCACAGCAAATCTCCAAGATGGAAGAAGGCCATTTGTGAGTGAAGCCATGTGTTGACGGGCTGGCTGAGGACACCGCGTCCTCACCCTGGGTCACACCACTCTCTACCCCAGGATTTAGCTACCCCATAATTTCATAGCACACTCCTATTTTGGATTATCTAAAGGTTACATGAAATTCATTTCTAATGAAAATGTAAGAACTCTGGAAAGCTGAGTAGGGGAGACTGCTTTACCTTAGGGTTAGAGCTGCCAACTCTGAAAATCTGCCAAGTTGAAAACTAGAAGGATGGGTTTCTGTGGCTCCCTGACCAGTACGAATACTTGTAATAAGAATAAGAGGAAAAGAGTCCAGCCTCAGAAGAATTTTCCCTCTACTCAGCTGAAAATTAAACCAGACAGGCAATTACCAGGGTTTTGCCATAATATATACTACACGGACACCACACTGATGGCACGTTCCATATTGCATGGTTATTATTCTGAAGTTTGCATCTACTCATCTTGTTAGGGCTGATATTTTCATGTGGTGAATGGCTATAAGCTGAAAGTCAAGTGAGAAAGGCATGGGTGGGCAAAGAAAGTACAGATCCAATAAAGTAAGGCTTGTTAAACTATGACCACCTTGGCAGGACCGCAGATGAGAGTGCTGATGGTGAGCTCTCAGAGGCTGGAGAAGTGCTAGAGTAGTGCAGCCGAGAAGCACTGGCTTTAATGCCATAGTTACTGCCCTGACTCATTTTGAAACTCACTCAACTATTATACCACAATTATACCTCTTGGCTCTTTTATACTGCTCTCTACATTTAATGGGGGGGGGAGGAGAGAGAGAAGAGAGAGGAGAGAGGGAGAGAGAGGAGTGTGTAGCTGAAAGTTTCTCCAGCCCTTCCTGGGCCCTGCAGTCCTGTGGCCTGCTTATAAAATAATCACACAGAGGCTTAATATTATTTAAAACTGCTCAGCTATTAATTAGCTCAGATCTACCACTGACTACCTCTTACACTTAAACTCAGCCCATTTCTGTTCATCTATATGTGCCACGTGTTCCATGGCTTTACTGTGTGCGCTCCCTGGACAGCAGGCTGGCGTCTCCTTACTCAGCTTTTTTCTTCTCAGAATTCTCTTTGTCTCTTTTCCCGCCTATACTTCCTTGCCTGGCTACTGGCCAATCAGCATTTTTATTAAACCAGTGTACAAAAGCATTATCCTACCACAGCATTATATCGACTGGACATTCAGGACCCATAGGAAGGTGACAACTGAACTTTGCAAGGCAAAATGGTCCTTCAGTTTTCTGCTTCACAGAAGAAACTGTCAGACACAGGAAGAAGCGACTCCAGGCCTGTGGGCTGAAGAATGGATGCCCCCACATTGCAGAGGAACTTTGGATAACTGTCCAGGTAGCCAGCTGTCTCTGTCATTCTAGATTTTTTGAAAGTTGCTTACAATGCTCTTCCTGTTTACTTGGATATTATATCCTTCTGAAGTCTTTGATGTAGTTGAAGACTAGATAGTTATGATTTTTCCTTAGTTATGATAAAAGATAAGTTAGGTATGAAACCTTAGACTCACAAATATAGAATAAATAGAATATTTTCTTTGAATTTGTCAAATATAAATAGACTAGATATTGTAATTATAATTCTTGCTTGATAACTGTTTTGTTATATATAGTTTTACTATGTTAAAGTTAAAACTTTCCTTTTTAATTAAACAGAAAAGGGGAAATGCTGTGGGATAATGCTTTTTATACTGGTTTAATAAAACGCTTATTGGCCAGTAGCCAGGCAAGGAAGTATAGGCAGGATAAGAGACAAAGAGAATTCTGGGAAGAAAAAAGCTGAGTAAGGAGACGCCAGCCTGCTGTCCAGGGAGCAGCACACAGGTAAAGCCATGGAACACATGGCACATATAGATGAACAGAAATGGGCTGAGTTTAAGTGTAAGAGGTAGTCAGTGGTAGACCTGAGCTAATAGCTGAGCAGTTTTAATTAATATATGCCTCTGTGTGTTTACTTGGGTCTGAGTAGCTGTGGACTGGGTGAGACACAGGAAAACATTTTGCTACAGGAGAGAGAGAGAGAGAGAGAGAGAGAGAGAGAGAGAGAGAGAGAGAGAAAGAGAGAAAGAGAGAACATGTTAAAATATAATATATATATATATTTAAGTTCCTAGAGAATGTTCTAATGTTCTAGGATGTTCTGACCTTCCATTAGCAAGAAAGGAAACAGTTCTAGGAATGCTGAATATAAACTCAGATTCATTTTGATGGTCTATTCAAGTGACTTTCTGCTGTGAGCCACTGGGTGCTCTGTGGGGAAGGGTGTCATTTGCTGGGAACTAAATTGAATCCTGCTTTAGTCATGTTGAACAGGATCAATGATGTGAACCAGGCTGCTGTTCAGTTTTCTGTTTCTGTTTTGCTTTCTAGCAGTTCGTCCATTTTTGCGCTTCTCTCCTTCCCCCTTTCTCCACACCTTCCAGTTCTCTCTTCTTTGAGAACTGATATTATGTTTCCCTAAGTTCATTTCCTACTTTTTCTAATGTCCTCATTTCTCTTTGGAATGAATGTAAACTTTCACCACTGGGATGTCTGGAATCTTCCATCCTAACATTTGAGTCTGCTGCTCCACTCAGCGGGCCTGAGAATACAATTTGACTTCTTACATAATATTCTAAACAGTAGAATTTCTAGAGAGAAGATTTGTATTTTTTTCTCCATTGTGGTGGTTGGTCATGTGAAGTACATTCAGACTGAAGAGCCAAAGTGCCACTTACTGGTAAAGTAGCTTACATGTAAATTGTTGTCTATCATAATTACATATCTGACTATGTGTTCTGACTTTGAACTAAAAGTCAGCATGTATATGTCATGGAGAGTTGTGTTCTGCCTTCTCCAAAAGTTGAAATACCAGAGACCTTTTGAAAGCTGTACCCTTAGTATAACCACTAGGTACTATCAGTCAGTTAAACTTGGGGTATAGGACCAATTATTTCTCCCCTATAGCTATATGTCTAATTCACAATGAGGCTTGAAGGTTCATGCTGTATCAAGCAATAAGAATAAATCCATAATTGAAATTAAAAATGCAACTGCCTATTGGAATAGTAATCTCCTGGCTGTGTTCTTTACTGGTATTTTGGGAACAACCTGTGTAACTGAACACAATACACTCGGGTTTTGATGAGTTCAGTGCCAAAACAAGAATGTTGAAGACACAAGAGTAGAGAAGGATTTACTGCCTGCAGCAGGTAAGGAAAGCATTACAGTCATCTCCAAAGTAACGCCTTCAACAAAGAAAGTGGGGAATTGTATTCAGGAGTCTATGTACACTCACACAGGGAAGTTCTTTAAGGCAGGGTACATTACTGATAAATGTTAAGGCTAACATTTAAGAAACAAACTCTGAAGCACATTTTAGCTCAAGGTCATGGAGCACACCTTTAAAAGATAAGAAAGATACACAGAAATGTCCCTGGGGATGCTCAGTTTGTATCATAAAATTTAAGCTGAAAATAAAGAAAAGGACACTTTGAAGGTGATTGTGGATTACCCCTAAAGGTGCCTGACTTACCTAGCAGCTAACACTCAGGGACCAGCAAATACTGTAAAGGTAGTGATCCCATTTTCTGCTTCCTGCTGTTCTCTGTGTAGCTACATGGAGTGCTCTACAATAGTGGATCAAGAAATAGTTGATAAAGCAGAAAATTAAAGCAAAAGCCATTGAAAGATGTTTCTGAAGAGCAATTCTTTGCTTTGCAGATCTGGAATGTGTTTATCAGTTACAGAACCCTGGGTGTGTTCTTAGGAACCTAAACCTGATTTCAAGAGAGCATAGTCCCAAAACTATACAATGACTCAGAGAATGCCTTACAACCCAAGAGTAAATTGATAGAGAACCTAGATACTTGATTCTGGTCCTTCATTTCTTTATCCCTTCTGTAATCATTATGTTGCCTTAGCAAACAGAACTTTTATATGCACACTTTGTCATATAAGGTTAAGAAAACCAGCTCAACTCACAGGGGCTGCTATGAGCAGTACAACTAGAGAGGTTGACCAGATGGCTGTGAAGGCACCAATTTTCTTGAGCCCAAAAATAAATGCATTCTTGGGTATGAAGCAACTTATAGCTGAGAGCCATCTGCTGCATTACTCTACCACCTTCTATGCAGTACAATGCAATGGTTTTGAATTCCATAGACTGAATTGTTGAACGAGGCACTGGCCTCCAGGCTAGTTGGGAGATCCTGGCTGTGCTCAGACATCTGGAGAAGAGTGTGTTGGGGTCAAATTCAAATAGGTGGTATAACAGGAGTTGAATTCTGTATAGTGTTGCAATCAAAGTGATCCTTAGGTTACAAGTAAGCCTGTTTAAACACTGCTCCATGTGGGCTATTTGGATATTTTTTCAGCAATCACCTTTTTTAAAGAGGGAGAACATGGAATTTAGAGAGAGCTACACTTATTAAAACAAAACAAAAACTAGTGCTAGCATTTACTGACATTATGAAGTTACTTAAATTCTTTTGTTTTTGAGACAGGGTCTTACTTTATAGATCTGGCTGTCCTGAAACTCACTATGTAGAACAAGCTGGCCTCTAACTCATAGAGATCTGTCTCCCTCTGCCTTCAGAATGCTGGGATTAAATGTGTGTTGCCACCACAGATGGCTTCTACTTAAATTCTTTGAACATCATTTCACAAATCTGTAGATTAGAAGTTACACTTACCTTGTGAGCTATTACTGTTTCAGATTTATAAGATCATGAAAAAAAAAAAAAAAACAAACCAAAACCCAAAAACGGTTTACTAGTTCAGATCACTTAGCAAACACCAAGCAACATCCCTTTCTCTTTGTCATTTTTTTTTAAATTTTTTTTTGTTATTGCTATCTTTCTTATTCTTCTATCTTCTATCTGTCTCTATAACTGGGGCAATTACTCCAGCATAAAATGATCCTGCTTAGAGTGAGGAGTTTTTTTCTTTCTCTTTTAACGAGGCCATACTCTGTAGCTCAGGCTGGCCTCAGACTACTGCGTTTCTCCTTCTGAGTGCTGGTATTACAGGTGTTCACCACCAGGGCCTGGCTGAGTGAGATATTAGAGTAGGCTGCCCCCCCTCCCCCTCCCCCTCCCCTCCCCCTCCCCGCCTGCCATGAGGTGTGTGTGTGTAAACGCAGGGAAAGGGTTTCAAAAGAAGGAGTTCATTAGTTACTATTCTTGTTACTGTGACGAAGCACTTGACAAGCAAATGAAACTTAAAGAAGAAAAGGGTCATTGGGGCTCAGGGCTTGAGGATATACTCCACCATGGTAGCGAGTCATGGAGACCAGTGCTTGAGGCTGCTGGTCACATGATAGTTCCCATCAAGAATCAGAAACAGCCGGGCGGTGGTGGCGCACGCCTTTAATCCCAGCACTTGGGAGGCAGAGCCAGGCAGATCTCTGTGAGTTCCAGGCCAGCCTGGGCTACAGAGTGAGTTCCAGGACAGGCTCCAAAGCTACACAGAGAAACCCTGTCTCAAAAAAAAAAAAATCAGAAACATAAATTCTGGTGCTTGGATCTTTCTCCCCTTTTTTCTTTTTTATTCAGTCTAGAACCCCAGCTCATGGGATGGTCCTGTTCACATTGAGGGTGATTCTTCCCTCCTTGATTAAACCTTTTTGGAACCACCTCAACAGACATACAGAGGTGTGTCTCCTAGACAATTCCAAATTCAATCAAGTTGACAAGGTCAGCCATTATAAGGGGACAATGAGCCAAACTTTAATGAATTTAGAGTGTGGGGGGTGTATTAGGGTGCATGGGTGGACACTCCATGGTGTAAATGTATAGATAACAGGACAACTTTCAGTAGTTGATTCTGGTCTTCCACTTTGTTGAGGCAGGGTCTCTCCTCTTCTTTCTACTGCTACACTGAGTACTCCAGGCTAGCTGGCCCATGAACTTCTGGATGATTCTTCTATTGCCATCTCCTATCTCTCCATGGAAGTTCTGAGTGAACACCCATTGACCTAATAGGATTTTGCTTTCTTGTGCTGTATAACAAATTATCCCCAAACCTACAAGCTTCAAGGAACCATTTGATTATGCTCATGGCTGTGCACCTTAGGAAGTTGGACAAGGCACAGAGTTTATGGTGTTTGGGTCTCAACAGGGACGTTAATGGCTGTGGTGGTTCAATGTCTGGAGCTGGGCTACCTGGAGCTGTCTTATTTGCTTGACTAAGTTCTTTCAGCCTCCTTAGCCATGTGTCTGTGCTGTTGCTGAAAACACTGACACCATGTCCTCTCCAACATGACAGCTAAGAGATACACAATAATCTAGCTTCCCTGGGAGCCATCATTTCAAAAAAGTAGACCAAAGATGTATGTCTTTTCCTGACCTGGTCTTGGAAATCAGGACCATTGTTTCTTTGCAATTCTACTGGTTACTAAATGCAGAGGAGAAGAATTGAGTCTCCCAACCTCTGTTACCAACTCTAGTTTCTTGAGGGACAAACTAAATAGGACTGTTGTGGAATATTATTTTAGCTATGTAAAGATGTCTTACATTTGGTTTATGCTGTGGGATATTACTTTAACTGTGTAAAGGTGTGTTACATTTGTTTATGCTGCATTTGTTTAATAATATAAGAATGTGTGTTTAATTATGAAAAGATGTGTTTGCATCTGTTTTACCTTGTCTGCCTAAGGTACCTGATTGGTCTAATAAAGAGCTGAAAGGTCAATTGCTAGGCAGAGAAAGGCTAGGTGGGGCTGGTGGGCAGAGAGAATAAGTAGGAGGAGAAATCTAGGCTCTAGAGGAAGAACAAGAAAAGGAGGAGAGAATGAGGAACATGCCTAGGGCAAGAAGCCAGGCAGCCACCAGCTCTAAACACAAGAAGCAGTGAAAGTAAGATCTACAGAAGGAAAGAAAGGTAAGAAGTCTCAAGGCAAAAGGTAGATAAAGAGAAACAAGTTAATTTAAGTTAAAGGAGCTAGCCAGGAATGAGCCTAAGCTAGGCCAAGCATTCAAAACTAATAATAAATCTCCATGTCATGATTTGGGAGCTGGTTGGTGGTTCCAAAGAAAAAGCCTGGTACATAAGACCATGTGGGGTGTGAGGTACAGTTATGGGCATCTTTAGAAATATGATCTGCCAAAATGACAGTAGAATTGTGAATGAAGTAAGGTAATGTATAGGGCGATTTGATCCCCATTTTTACTGTCCATCAGGAAGTTTTCAAAGCAAATGCTCGCTAAGCTGAAGCTCCATGGAAGTTACCCAAACACAGACTGTGTGTGAAATGGTATTTAAAACAAATGGAACATGGCAAAGCCCCAGAGTCTGCTAGGAGCCAGGCCATATATAGTACTGAAATGATTTCCATATGGCTGCCTTACAGGGTGTAAGTGTGGAACCTAGGGAGCAAGTGTGTCATGAAGTTGGTGGAAGGGATGGTAGCATGATAGTGAATTCCTGTAATTTTATATTGCTTTACTACCCTTTATAAACACAAGTTGGACTCCCTGTTAGGCACAGGACTTGGTGGGCACTAATAGATTTCAGTTTCCTCTTCTTCTGGGTTCCTTAGGTTGGTCAGTCAAATATGTCTCTGCTTTGAACAGGTGGCCATCTCTCTATGGGGCAATGACTGGCCACGGCCCCTGACCATGGCATAGATGTGGTACAGTTACCTCCGCTTAGTCACAGTGTGACCACCCCACACTTTTGACTATTTGTTGGAAGCCCACCAATTAGAAATCATCGCAGAGAATCGAGGTTGTCCTGTTAAGTGAGACTGGCCAGACAGAGGGATAAAAGTATTGCATGTTTGCTCTTATGTGCAGATACTGATTTTTCAATGATGACTTGAAAGGATCAACTTTAGGGAGAGCAAAGAAAACAAAGTAGTTAAGGAAGAAGAGCAGGCAGGAGAGGGAGGTAGCATGTATGCATAAGCTCAAAGCAAGAGATGCACCTGCATTCAAATATCTCAGTAAAACTCATTAATTTATGCAACTAATGATTGGGTAATTCTAACAAAAGCAGAACAGCCCTTAAGAAATGCTTTTGGGTAACACTGCACCCCAGGAAAGGCTTTTGCCCACAGCTTCCTCTCCTCTTGCCTTTCTCTGTATTCTTCTCCATCTGCTGGTTGAGTATCACCACACCAGCCATGCCCTCTTCCTGACTGTCCCTGGGAGGAGATGACCCATGCTGCCCTCTGCTCTCTGGGATCTGTGAGAAACAAGCTGCTGCTGGATTTCATGTTTTCTTGTGCAGTTTCCACTGTGCTTTTCTAGACCAAATGAAGTGTACCTCACTTCTTTTCCAGTCAATGCTCGCCTAGAGAATGTTGTCTCCATAGAAATCAGGGCAGGGGGAGGGACATGGTCAAACAAGAGCCAGAAAGGAATCTATAAATATGTTTTCTGTTAATCTCACTGTTGTGCCAAAATACCTTTGAGGATTTGGTTTTCCATCACACTTGAGAAAGTGTGAGTTCTGAGAATAGGTCTAGCTGAGGCCACAAGAGGGTGAGGCAGCTAGTCATGGGTGTCAGCTGTTGGGAAACAGAGAGATGAAGGTTGGCACTTGATTGGCTTCTGCCTTTTCCCTTTTTCTATCCAGTGTAGGATCCCATTTCATGAGATGGTGCCACCCACATTCAAGAGGGGCCTACCCCCATCAGTTAAACCTCTCATACCCAGAAGTGTGTCTCCTAGATGATTCCAAATCTAGTCAAGTTGACATTGAAGATTCTCCATCACAACCAGTATAAACAAGTTTCTATGACTGTGACACTTTGATATGGTTAGGTACTGATAGAACAGGTCCATCAGGAGAGAGAAGGAGCTGAGGAGCTCACATTGTAAGTACTCATGGCCAGATTTCTGGGTGAATTACACTAGAGAATGTAAACAGCCACTGACATGAGGCAGAAATAAAGTGTCACCTTCTTTCAGGGACAGTGTGACAGTCAGCACAAAAAATGAATATGAGATTTAAAAGCAGTCAGACCTGAAGATTTCAAAGTAAGCATCTGGAAGAGATAGGGCACCAACTTTGGCAGTGAAGAGGAAAGCCCATGGCACCTGTTCGTCTCCTTTATCATTATTTTAAAATGTTTAAAGGAAGGTGGGCATGATGGCATATGCCCTTACCAACACTCAAAAAGCAAAAGTAGACAGGTCTCTGTGAGTCTGAGACCAGCTTGGTCTACATAGCAAGTCCTAGACCATCCAATGCTACATAGTAAGACCCCCACCTCAAGTTTTTTCTTTCTTTCTCCTTTTTTTTTTTTTTTTTGGTATTTTGGTTTTTTTGTTTTTTTGAGATAGGGTTTCTCTGAGTGGCCTTGGCTGTCCTGGAACTTGCTTTATAGGTTGCATGGCTGAAAAATATATTTTTTTCTAAAGTAAAATCTTCATTATCCCAAGTAAGTATACTTAAGGCTATAGACTCAGACGTCAGTAAATTTCCTTCCATCTGTTAATGTGTAAGAGTTACCCAGGAATTTTCTGACCTCCATCAAAGGCAGTAGCATGCCTAAACACCAACCTACTGTCTTATGTTAAGTATCACTTACTGCTACTATCATTTTTTCATAAGCAAAAAGAAAATCTTTAGAAGAGGAAATGTGAACTCTAGTCAACAATTTCTTCTCTAGAAAATCAACCTTTCTTCAGCAAGGGAAGATGCTGAGTTGGGGATGCCATCGTCGTGACACACTGTGTGACACTGTAGTCTATGTGGCATCTAAGCAAAACCATCCATTTCCCGCAGTGCAGTTCCCAAGTGTTTGCCTTCTTGGAACAATGGTGGGAAATTTCCTAACATGAGAAGGCCTGGATGACAGCTCCAGTTCCCTGTTGTTCCCCCTGGTCTCGGGAAATGTCCCATTGTACTTCAAGCACTAGCTGGATCTAAGATAAACAAGAAACCTAGACAGAGGAAGACATAAATAAGCCCTTTGGTCCTCCACCCTATGGTAATAGAGTAGAAACCGGGCAGTGATCTCCCCTCTGCTCAAAGGAGAATTGGAGGAATACACAAGGGTGTGAAATACATAGAAAAGAGAATAAATCTCTGGCAGGAGAATAAAAATAACATGTCAGTTGATAAATAAAAAATATTTATTAAGCATGGATGCAGTTTATTTCTAACATAACCCAAACACTCAAGTTCACTACCTAACTGACTTCAATCACACCTAACAAATATTTAGTGGGTGGCCTCAACCAATTGGAAATTTGCTGATCTAGATCATGCATACCAGTCTATCTTGTTTTCCTAAATCCCAACACAATTAACAGTCTACATGCTTTCATGTGGAGATAAATTTACTATTAAGGCATTCTTCTCTTCCTTACCCTCCTGGGAAGCACAAGGCTTTCTCAAAATCAATTTTGCTCTTGTTTCCCATATTGGCTTTATATCTTCTGGGTCATTTGAATTCCCATATTGGCTTTATATCTTCTGGGTCATTTGAATTCCCAGGTGAATGTTTAAATCATCTTCTATTTCTTTTAAAAGGTTGGTAGTATTTTGATTTGGCTTGCATTGATATACCTGGAGAAAGCAAACACCCTAAAAACTGGAGCTCTCTGAACCATGGGCAAAGCATCTGTTCTTATTATTAGCCTCCAATTTCTCATTTCTCTCAGCAGAGCTTACTAGCTGTCTTAATTAGTTTTCTATTCCTGTGAGAAGACAGCATAACTAGGTTAATTCATAGAGGAGTTTATTTGGGGCTTTCAGGGTTAGAGACCATGACCATCATGGTATGGAAGCACGCTAGCAAGTATGCAGACATGGTGCTGAGAGCTTACATCTTGAGATACAACCAAGAGGCAGAGAGACACACATGCACACCAGAAATGATGGGAATCTTTTGAAACCTCCAAGCTTGCCCCTAGTGACACACCTCCTCCAGCAGAGCCACACTTCCTAATCCTTCCCAAACAGTTCCACCCACTGTGGACCAAGTACTCAAACATATGAACTTACGATGGCCACTCTTGTTTAAACCACTATACACCCTATGTCAAATGTGCCCCGAAGTGTTTTGTAATTTTTACCAGTTTTTATAAATGGTTTTATTGATTTCTTAGTTTCAAATTTCTAATTATTTATTGTCAGTTTAAAGAAATAGCATTGATTTTGTGTATTAACTGACCTCGTTTGCTGTAAATTTGCTAAACAAACATACTGGTCTAGAAGCTTCCTTGTACATCACACGGAATTTCTAATAGAGATGACCAGGCTGTGCTGGGTCTCCTTTCTGACCCACACTTCGGTCCACAACACATACAACTAGAGAATTCTAGTGCACACAGTGTTTCCAAACATCAGGGCCACCTGCTTCTCTGTCTTTCATCCAGCCATAGAAAGTCCTTCAATGTGCTTCCACATGAGGCCTCTCTGTACTCCAGGCAGATCAGATTTTACAGCAGAACATACTAACACTAATTTTTGTGCCAAAAAGAAAATCATACTTAAAATGCTTTCCTAATTTCCAAAGCGGCTCCTAGGGGCTCATGGACAGGAAGGAGTGTGCAGGGAGTAAGAATACATGTGTGTGTCGGGTGTGCTGCGTGCTCATAACACATGTTCAAGTGAACAAGTGTGTGGAAAACTGAATTGGATGACAACGTAATCTTCAGAAAAATGATTGTTAGGTGGCTAGAGTTCTAAGCACACACGAAAGAAGTCAAGGCTCACAGCAGTGAAGCCACGGTTTCAGTGTCACAGCTTCAGCCAGGGCTTTGATCTGGCTTTAAAGACCCTGCAAAGATTTTAAAAGCAATTTGAATCATTTAATAGATTGTCTAGACCCACGCTGGCCAGCAAAGATGGCCTGGGGACCCTTAAAATGTCTCATAAGTGTAAAATTCACACTTGATTGTGAAGACTTAGTATGGAAAAGAGATTGCTAAATATTAATAACAATTGCATTTTGTAGACAATGAGCTAAACACCATACTATTGAAATGAAACTGCCCATTTCCTTTTGCTTTTTAAATTAATTTTGTTCTTTGAATTTTCACACACACACACATACACACACACACACACACACACACACACACACACACACACACACACCCCTTTATGCTTTTCTGATGGGCCCACCAAAACACTGAAAATCATACATCTGAGTTGTTTCTATAGATTACATCATGCTCCTATTAGGCAGCACTGGTTAAGAGAACCCATGGACTTGTCACATCTGATTTGCACTCAAAATTTGGGGCATTCATCACTTCTGTCCTTGTGTTAATAAGTGAGCCTCATTCCTAGCCTAACCCTCAGCCTTCTGACCTCAATCCACACCTGACTCAGGGCAAGGAAAATCATTATGCTTCTTTGAGAATTCTCTTCTACCAAGCCGGTGTTCCCAACAATTTTTTTTAACAAACTAAAATTCATAATAAACAGTGGATGCTCAAATGTGGCAAGCTTTGCTTTATAGTACCAATGAGTTTAGCAATTACGCTGCACATAAATAAAAGACATAAAACCTCTTCTGTCCTTTGGGACTTTGACCAGAGCTGAAGATCTTCATGAAGGGAGAGAAAAGACTCTAAGAAAAGCAAGATTCCCTCTAGACTTTTATTCATAACTAGGCAGCTCATTTGCAATGTGATAAAATGCACAGAAAACACAATGTTCAATGGGCTCAGGAAAGACTTACTTAATGGAGAAAATAGAACTGATTTTGCTGCTGTGAGAGCAGAGAGATGGAAGACTGAAGACTTAATGGGGGGACAGGCAGGATTAAGAATGTATTCTGTGGGATTCTGTCAGTTACACATGTCAACTATATACAATATGCATTAACTTTTCATTTTCTAAATGAAGGGTTTTCAATGTGGGTAGTTGGTTGACAAATGAACAAGTGGAATTTTACAATATTTTGAACATTTCAGCCCACTTGGTGCATTGAACAAAACAGATCATAGCTAATCTATTTTATCTTTAGGTTTACTGAATTTCCATTATTAGACTTATACTGTGAGCTCCTAAGCTAATATATCTTTTAAAGCTTTGATTTATTTTTAATTGTGTACATGTGGGAAGGGGGTATGTGCACATTTGTACATGTAGTTAGAGGACAAAAAAGGCTGTGAGATCCTCCCCTAGAACTAGTGTTATAGACAGTTGTGAGTTACCTCATGTGGAAGCTGGGGACCAAATCTGAGTTCTCTGTAAAAGCAGCAAGTGTCCTTCCCTGCTGATCCAGGTTAGCAGCTCTTAAACTGATCAACCTAATCACATCTAAAACTCCACTGTTTCTCAGAAGTATCATCCATCAGCTTGGTTTCCTAGCCAACTGAGAAGCTTTAGCTACACTTAGAATGTTTTTAAAACAAACGTGTTTCCCTTGCTCAGTATGGAATACTCTGATAGTCTTGTTAAAAAATCGTAAGACGTACAGACTATTTTTTTTGTGTAGTGTTTTATTGTGTCTGGAGCAGCCACTGATCTTTCTGGATGTTGTTCAAACGTCTCTACCAGTGTTTGACATTATAATAGGAGTCAAGTTTTTTTTTTTACACTATAATTTCAGCGTTTGAATACACTCCAAAATAAATGCAGCCACAGTGTGTCATTGCTATGAAGAACATAGGTCATCCAATTCTCCACCACGCCTGAGGATTGATCTTAGGAATTATAAGAAGCAAATGAAACACAGGAGGTTATTTCCTGACGTCACTTGTGGTTTGCTTGACAGAGCTTGAAATAAGTACTGGGTGAAAAATAATGCTGCATTTATTTTAATGTTTGTTAAAAATGAATGTGGTAATGTTCTTTCTCTAGAAGGTAGCTTGACTGGTTTATTTGGAAATTTAGAATAAGAGCCTAGAATAAGAGACGATGACTAATTTGTTTAATGTGTTTTTCTATTGACTTAGTGCTATAGTAATGGTTCTTATAATCATTGCAATTTGACCTCAGCTTTAACAGCACATTTATGTCGAGCGGTGCAGTAGCTGGACGTACAGTAGCTGTGCATGCCGAGAGCTACTTTCTGCTAATATCTTTGACATTGTTGTTGGGGGATTTCTTCTGCCCGTACAAGGGCCAAAGTAAAGTCAAACATCAGAAATGGCACATAAACAATGCCAAATGGGGATATGGTGTTTTCTTGTCCCATTTGACTTATTTGGGAACATAATCTACCCTAGTCACTTAACAGCAATTCACTATTTGAGGATGCTGTATAAATGTTTCATTCTGATTCAGTGGATATAGGGTAGAGCTTGAGATGCTGCTGCTGCTGGTGGTAATAATGAGGGTAGTGATGGTGATGGTGGTGGTGGTGATGATGGTGGTGATGGTGATGGTGATGGTGGCGGTGATGGTGATGGCAGTGGCGGTGATTGTAGTGATGGTGGTGATCATGATGATGAAGTATTTTGAATTAAATTCTACATTGTCTTCTAGAATGTCCAGTGGAATAGAGCTACCCTTGCCACTGATGGTAACTTACTGGACAATTCCCCTTTGACAGATTAGCTTCACTTCCCTGTTTCTCATTTCTTTATTCCTCTACCAGTGTTTTCTACTTGGGTGTGAATTCTTACCGCAAGGTGATTCTGGGGAAACCCACACTAAGAATACTTACTGACCTAGTTAGCGAGCTACCAGCTAGCTGGAACGTAGCAACACAGTGTGGTCTCTTTTAAAATTGTATTGTACATTTTTAAAGCTTTCTTTTTAATTGTTTGAGAATTTCACATATGCATATAATCCACCTCCCTTTCCCTTCTCTCCAGTTCCTCCCTGATCCCCTCTGCCATTATTCATTCCTAATTCCATGGGCTAATTTTTTTAAACCCACCGAGTCCACTTAGTGCTACCTGTATGTACATGGGTATAAAATTATCTGCTCAAACACAGGAAGCTCGCAGAAGCCAAATCCCTGAAGAAAACTGACTCTTCTTCCCCTAGCAGCTGTCAGTTGCCAACAGCTCCTCTACCAGGGGCGGGACTCCGTGAGCTCCTCCCTGTCCATGTGGGACTTGGTCAGTTTACTCTTGTGTGGGTCTTCTACATGTGGTCACAGCCACCATGACTATGCAGTAGCGTGTCTGACACAGTGCATCCTCTTAAAGAACGTACTGAATCAAAGATCTGGAAGGAGAAGGATGGACACATCCAGGAGAAGGTGGGAAGGAACACTGATGACCATCAGCTTCATGGACTTTTTTCTTTCTCAATATGTAATTATGGAATGGGAGTGATGTTGGGGGCTCTGTTACAGAGAAGACTGGGCAGTTAGTCATGGCTGTGTAAGCAGTACAACCCCACAAGTATGTAGAGGGATGGGCGTTTCACTAGGGAAGATGGCCAAGACGATTATGACCTATTCTGTTATTCACTTCCCATTGTTGGGTAGGTGACCAATAGAGCCATAGAGAGCAAAAAGGTCAAATGTTAATCTTGGAAAGGACTGAAATCCACATAAGAAAAGGAGCATTGAATGAAGGGGACTACAATTCCTGGGCTTGTGTGTCAACTCTAGAGGAGAGTCTAGTGAACAAGCTTTGCAGATAGTCACCTAGGATTTCTTGGAGATTCCACATAGTCTGTGCAATTTATGCTATTTATCTTATGGGATCATAAGTGAAAGCAGAACCCTGGAATTCTTGAGCTCAAACCTACCTCTGCCACTTCCTACTTATGCTACTTCAGCAAGTTATTCCACTTGCTGGTGGAGAGCTCTGGTTTTGCAAATAAGGAAAGAGTAGGCAGTCCAATCACAAGACACCGGCATTGCAAACACACAAACTTACTATGGCACGTGAAGGAAGCCCCTGGAGTAGAGCCAGTTCTAGTGGGACACAACTTTAACTCCAGCACTCAGAGGCTGAGACAGGAGGATCACAAGTTTGAGGCTAGCCTGGGTTACATAAAGAGACTCTGTCATGGAAGAGGGGGCTATTACTGCTTTTAGCTATGCATGAAATCAGCCCTGTGAAGTCTTTTTTTGAGCAGAACAAACACCTGTGCTTGGTGGAATTTAAAAGGAAAACTTAATTTGAAGCTCCTGCTCCCCCTTCCCACAAGAAGTCTGAAACCCTTATCAATACACAGTAAATACAGACCTGAGGCCCAGGGCATCTGACTGGAAGGTTCCAAGGGGACCTGTCAAAGTATGCAAGTTCTTGTATCCCACCATAAAGAACTGGACCAGGGACACATGGTTAGAAATAGAAATAAAGATAGTTCATTGATGAATGAAAGCAGTCCCAACAATGAGAGTGGGCTAGAGAGCTAAGGGAAAAGCTTTGTTCCATAGCTCTGGAAAGGCTCCAAAAGCACCGGGCCAGGAAGCACGTGGGATGCTTACACACACCTGCCATACTCACATTCGTATATGGCAGGCTTTTCTTAAGTATGCTGTTGGTTACACGAAGCCCAGGTGAAGGATTTCTCCATCAATTGGCTTCTTTTATATGCTAAGCTTAATGCAGCTTTCTCATCTCTGTTCTCCTGTTACAAAAAGCTCCCAATGAGGGCATTTCCAGTTTCTCCGGTTCAGTCGGAAAGCTCTCAGAGAAGGCTCATTCTTGTCAGGGTCTTGATGTAACTGCCCGTCTAGGCCCTAAAATGGTTTGTTTTTTTGTCACATCTGGTGGTCTCACCTGCTGTGGCTCCTCTTCAGTATCTTGACAGGTTGGAAGTAACACTTTAAAAGGCCAAGAGCAGGTCATTTCTTAGTACCATATTAAAGAGAATCTACCACAACACTGAGCCTTTTGATTCCCAAGGCCCTTTCATCTCACAGTCCTTTGAACACCACTTCCTCACTTTAGCCAAGAGCTGGCCCTAGCCCGTTGTGGAAGACAGTGGGTGCTGATGGGAATCGCAGCTGTGGCCAAAACTCCCCAGTGGCAGGCTGGTCAGAGGTCACTTGGCCCCATTCCACTAATAGGTAGTACTTGCTCTCCAGAATGATATTGGCTTTTTATGAGACACTCAGGTGAGAGCTGTCACTTTGCATTTGATTTCTGTGGAGCTGACCATGAGCTATTTGAGAGCTGTGTTGGGAGCAAAACTGTGCTATAGAAGCACCATACTTATCAGAGACAAAATCTCTCCTCTCTCATTGCTGCTCACATTGCTGTTAGTTCCAGTTTCATTTCACTATAACATGTAATATATGCACCAAAGTGCACATGCACTTCATTCACACACTTCAACATGTATATGTGTGCAAAGTATGGAGGAAGTCGTAGAAGGAGGAATAAGGAATCTAGATTAATGTCTAGGTAAAGTAAAACAAATGCTGCCTTACTATTTTAAGGGCTAATCACTTGTTGGGTAATGGATATGCTGGACTTGAAGGCAGCTCTCATTTGTTTTGGAGCATATAATGTTTGTCTTCTCTCCTCCAATTCAAGGCAAACAAAGGATATTCAATCCACACACTTGTGAAATTCAAACACCCTTTTTAAGGGAATTAATAGGCAGTAATTTTAACCTGAAGGGTTGAAACCAGAAATCTCAGTAAGCCCTATTAATGAAGAGACTCAACCATTTCCTGCTGAAGAAATGGCCCAAATAATAAGTTGCAGATGTGACAGGCACATGCCAGGAAAAGACACGGAGAAGCCTTGGGATATCACCTAGGGCTCTGCTGAGGTCCCCAGGGGCAAAAGCATCACTTCTGACAACCGTGAGATTTCACACAACTGTCCCACAAGAAACACAGTGGCACTGCTGTCCCATCTCCCATATGGAATGGTTCCCCGGGGTCACCAGGAGTGTCCTGTACACATAGCCCTTAATTCAAGGTTCATATTTGAAAGTCTTCTGAGAAAGAATCAAAGTCTAAAGGCAGGAGGCCCATGCTCTGGTTTAGACTGAGGAGCACAGAGCACAGCTGTGGCACACCACTGAGCTTAGACACTGGCAAGAAAAGCATTGATAATTCTGTCAGACCTTGTAGACCAGTAACAACAGAGCTAACTGGAGGCCACCCTGGTAGCCATCATTGATTTGGTTGACATATTTATTTATTTATTTATTTATTTATTTATAATTAAAACACATGTAGCATAAGCTTTTACATCTTAGCCATGTTTAATGTATAACTCAAAAGCAGTTAATACTGTTGCATTGCTATGTAGCTGACCCCCACAACATTTTATCCTGAAAAACTGAAACTCTACATCTATTAAATAGTGGCCCATCTCCCCTCTCCCCTGCCCTTGTAAGTTGCCATTCTGTGAATTTGCATAGCTGTGCTTATCTTATGTGTGAGGAATCATCTGGTGTTTGTGCTCGCATGGCTGGCTTGTTTCACTTAACATATTAAGGTTCACACGTGTTGGGATTTCCCTCCTTTTAAAGCTAAATATTACTCCAATTGCATATACAACAGCTCCTTTATCAACTCCTCTCTTGATGAACAGGGCAGTTGCTTTTATCTTTTTCCTATGATGAATAATGTTGCTATAGTAATTATCATTTTTCAATCACAACAGGCAAAGAGTCACTTTTCATGTTATGAATGAATTCTGCCCTGCTTTTGGATGAGTTGGATATGTTGTAGGACACTGACTTGCTCTATGTCAGGGAGCCCTGCTGGCTCACGATACTTGTCACCATGGCTGAGTAGATGAAGGTATCTATGAGTGTGGAGCAGAATCTCGTCCTCCTTAATACAAAGTTTTCACTGTCCGAACTGCTCCAGTCAAGGCACATGCACAAGCGATATTACTCACATATTTGACCCTCCTTGACCTAAGCCAGTTAATATTTACATGTTTAAAATGGTCCAGACACTTTTTTTAAACTCTAGACAGTTCAATAAAATTTATGCTAATGTCAAATGACAAGATTATAACTTAAAGACCCTTCTTGGCTTCCCTTTGGATTCCAGACTCAGGCAATACTTATTTCAGATATCAGAGTGAGTTTCCTCCAGATGCCGTTTGTAAGCTTTCTACACTGCATGTGGATGTTTTATAGAAGGGAAACTGAGTCTGAGTGGCTATGTACCTTGTTAGTAGTACACAGTGCTGGTATGGAAGTTTGAACAGTGAAACTTAGTAGAAAGTGTTGTAAAGAGGCTAAGATTAATACTAATGGATGGAGTCTTATCCCAATATTGATGCTCTATACATTATGCTGTGGACTAAAAGAGATAGATGTGTGTGTGTGGAGGTAGGTGGTTTACTTTTTTGACAATCAGCCATGAGGGCAGACACATTAGAATGACAAGTTGATAGATGGGGGATGTAGTTCTGATGATAGTGGGCTTATCTAATACAAAAAAAAGTCTTGGGTTTGATCCCAGTTTCACAAAGGCCTGTCATAGTGGTGCCTGCCTATAATCCCAGTACTGAGGAGGTGGAGGCAGAAAGGTCAGAAGTTCAAAGTTAGCCTCAGCTATAACAATCTAGCCTTTTGAGACCTTTTCCAAAAAAAAAAAAAAATTCCAAAGTGATATGGTTAGCAAACAGAGCCACATCACACAATAGAACGTTCCTTGGTTTTGCATTAAACATTGATTTGAATCCCTGGTAGTGGCTGTCTGGTAATATTACCCTTTTTCTTTTTCATTTTATCTTCTTATCTTTAGTTTCTTTACCTGAAAATAGGGACAGCAGTAATTTCTGCATGCCTTGGTTGTAAAGGTGGAAGAAATGATGTCTGTAAAATGCTTAGCTGGTGGTAGGGACTCAGTAAACAGCAATCCTTTTGACTCTCTTACTAGTAAGAGGGTGTGATCTCAGAGAGGAAGAATGTGTTTGCACAAAGTCATTTAGTTCATAAACACATTCATTTCTTCAGTTTCCTTGTGTACAAAGGTTCTTAGGAACTGAAATGTCTCCTTTGTCTTCTGCATCTGCCAAGGCCTGTTCCTAAGTACAAGAGACACACATGTTACATGGGAAACCAAACGACACACTCTGATAAAAGCAACCCCATGTTTACTTCAGATGGAAAAGGAGCTCAATTTAATAGAAAATGTTATACATCCAATGTTTTACAAATAAAACAATAGTAATATGGAATCCTAGGTAACGTGTTTTAACTGAGCCAGTTTGAAATTTCTATGAATTCAGTTGACGCCAGAGTGATCACTGTTGTCCAAGGAAAGGTGCATCCCCTTTGCTCCAGGGTTCCGCTTTGAAAATGTGCGTGGAGCATCACTAAGTACTCATGAGGCTGTCACAAAATACCAGGAAAGAAGAGTTCATTTCAGTTTATGGTTTGAGGGTTCAACCCCTCCAGGCAAGAAGGCCTGGGAGGAGGGACGGGGAGATGGCTCAGCAGTTAAGAGTACTTCCTGTTCTTGCGCAGAACCAGAGTTCAATTCCCAGCACCCACATGGTTATTCACAAGCCACCTGTACTCCGGTTTCAGGGGATCTGATGTCCTCTTCTGGCCTCCAATTGGTACCAGGCACTTACGTGGTATACTTACATACACACAGGCAAAACATTCATATACATAGAATAAAATTAAGTAAATTTTCTTTTTTAAAAAAAGGATGGCTTTAAGATTGGCTGTAGATGAGGTTGCAGAGGTTGGAAGTAGCTGGTCACATTGTATCTATAGTCAGAAAACAGAGGTGAACTTTGATGTTTGTTCATGCTTTCTCCTTCATCCATTAAAAACGTTTTTTATTTATTTTTAATCAGGTGGATACGTGTGTATCTGTGTGTGTGAGTGTGTATATATGTGAGTCAGGTGACAGTGGCATCCAGAAGAGCCTGTTCCATGCCCTGGAGTTGGAATGCACCCAGAAGAGCCTGTTCCATACCCTGGAGTTGGAATGACACACAGACGGTTGTGAACTGCCTGATATGGGAGCTGAACTAGGATCCTTTCCAAGAGCAGTACATGTGCACCTAACCTCTGAGCCATCTAGCTCTCCAGCCTGCCCCTTTTTTATTCTGCCCAGCACGCCATGGGATGGCGCAGCCCACATTCAATGTGGGTCTTCCTCAGTTAGGGTTCCCTGGAAACACTTTCATAGACACACCCAGAGGTGTTGTCTAAAGGATTTATTCTAAATCCCATCAAGCAGACAAGTAAGATTAACCATGACAGTGGTTAGTGGGATTGTAACCATTGAAATCACCAGGGAGACTGAGGATAGATGCATCTAAATTTAGGTCAGCCACCCCCAGAGAGAAGATGAGGAGGGGTTTCTGCAGAGAGACTGAAGGATAGTACACAGGATCGACTTGCATTTGTGCATATGTACAGAAAGTCCACATTTTTTTCATGAGATTTTTTTTTACTTGTCAGTTGCTTTCTTTCTAATGATTTTCTTTAAGCAAAAAAGTGTAAAGTCTCAATTTGTTTTCTGGGTGGGATGTGTAGGGAATGGATACTGTTGAGTCAAGTTCAAACAAACCTAGGAAAGTCTGGGACTGACTGCAAGATGGGTTCTGTTTCCACATCTATGAACCAAATATCAAATATCTTGTCGTCCACATTATTAAATACCACATTCTGCAAATAAATAGCAACAGTAGAGTTCAGAGCAGAGATAGAACTGTGTGCTATTTTTCTCATTTATGACCTGAGATGATAAAGTGAATGTCCAACCCTAGCTAAATTGCGTGCAGGGTCAGGTGTTTCTGAATGTAAGTATTAATTGGGGGAAAAAAAGTCTTGCCTAGAAATGAATCACTCTTATGCCTCTGAAGACCCACTGGCCGGGTCTCTATCTACACATTGAGTTTGAACTGATGTCTTCTCTTGAAAGAGCAGGTGCCTCCTTGGGAGAAGGGAGAAGTCTCCTTCCAGCGTTTGCCTCAGGTTATATTGTTCTGATGTATAACTGTTCTGGCGTCTAACTGAACCTTGTATTCTTGCTTAACTGCTATAGGAAAGCAGCCAGAAAACATTTGCATTTTCAGTTCTGGGGAGCACTCTTCTTGGTTTCTGCACATCAGATAATATTAGGGTATGTTCTAATTTTAGACATGAAACCAAGCATGAGCCGGGCCACTAACTGTTTGTGAGGTGAACAGTGGACTGTGGTTTGCAGTGAGAATTCACCTGCCTTGCTCCACTGAGCCACGTTTCCTAGACCCACAAGCAGCTGTTGCAAGTTGCAACTCTGAGAAATACTCTCTGCAAACCTAAACTGGCCTTTTTCTCTCTTCTCTTGGTCAAGAACCTGCCTCATTCCTTCCATGCACTGCCTCTCAAGCATCTTAGCAGATCCACACAGCTGTACCCCAGAAAAGGAATTCTTTCAGCTAAGGAGTTCATTGGCTACTTCTCTCATCCCTGGACCTACTACCTGACAAGAAGCAGCTTCGTGGAGGAAGGGCTTACTGTTGAAGAGAACAAATGGTCTATCTCGGTCAGAAAGACATGGGGGCAGGAGAGTGAGGCGGCTGGTCACGCTGTGTGGGGTGAGTACAGGAAGTTAGGGCTGAGCTATGAAACTTCTAGGCACACCCTGTTACCAAAGCTCCACCTCCTAAAGGTTGCACAAGCTTCCAAACCAACCCCGCCATCTGGAGACCGAGTGTTCAAACACCTGAGCCCACAAGAGACATTTGATATTGAGGCCAGGACAGGAAGAACCGTCCCTCAGAGCTCCTCTCCTGGTCCTTAACACTTGGCCAGCATTTGGAGGCAAGGATTTTGAGAGATAATTTTGAAAGAGGAAATATTCCATTTCCTAGCAGCTACATCATTTAAATTAAAGGTCATGAGCCTTACTCCTGTAATTTATAAACTGACTTAGGTCTTTGTTTCTCAAAGTATCACCTTCTAGCCCTTTCCCCTCTGCCCCTGATGTCTCCTCTCTGGACAGCCAACCCTCAGTATCCATGAATGTGTGACCCTGGGACCCCTTGAGGGTTTCCCACAGCTCAAGGGCTCAGATACCCTATTAAAATGGCACAGTATTTGGATCTTTCCTCTGTAATCCTCAGTCATCTGTAGATGACTTGTAGTACCTAATACAGTGTAAGTGCCATGAAAATAGGTGTCATACAGGGAATGGTGACAGAAAAAGATCTGAGCATGTTCAATACAAAGCGAGTGAAAGGATTTTCCATTAGTGCATGGCTGAATTCGTGGATACTGAACCTGCAGGCAAGGGGGACTGCTTCTAACTTTTAAAAGTTTTTTTCTCTGTACCATGTTTATATTTCCTTCTGTTCTCTCTCTCTCTCTCTCTCTCTCTCTCTCTCCCCTCTCTCTCTCGTTTCTTTTGCCACTATATATATTTGCCTCACTTTGAGCAAATATTTGTTAATTAAACATCTACTTGAGGCTAAGGAATAAGCTAGGTACAAAGAAAATGTAACGAAAGTCTCCATCATTTAAGAAAACAAGTTCTTCTTGTTTTCTTAAAATGTAGAGTGTAGTATCTGTCCTTTAACTATAAAAGAAATTTTTCTAGCTTTTAACCATGTTTCTCATATGTAACTGAAAATGAGAAAAATTAGTATGTCTAGTTCCTTATCATAAAGAGCAACAATAACATCAAAACCACCTGCACAGGTTGATTTGATGCCTTTATGTGACACACCACTGATTTTATGACTTTTGGATCAAGAGACCGATTTATTTGTCTTCGCATTCCTCTGTTTTCCTCGGCATGTTAAGAATGCTAGGAATACAGTTCAGGTGCTGTAGAGACCCCTGGCTTCTCCGGCTCATCAGTAAATATGGACATGGTTGACACATATTCAGATACCAGGTGGCCTATTGTACAGTGAACTGGATAAACTCAAATACACTTCAAACTTGACCCTGCGCATCGCTTCTTGGCCTTTTGGTTAATAGCAAGTGTAAACTTGACCCTGCAGCTAGAATCACCTCTACGCTAAGCACCCGTTCCCCTATAATCCCCAGCTTCGAATTCAATGAGTCTGGGATTTGGCATGAAGTTGAACCTTTGTGACAAACTTCCTGTGTACTGATACAGGCAGCCCAGGGGCTGAAGAAGCAGGAGAAGCAGGAGTTCCAGATCATTTAAGCTATATAGCTAGCTAGTTTGAGAAACTGTTTCAAAAAAAGGGGGGAGGGAGGAAAGAAGAAAGGAGGGAAGGAAGGAAGAAAAAAGAAAGAAAGCTTGCTACATTCACTGACCTTTACTTGGATATTTTCTGTGGATGAAGAAACTATGGAAGGTGTATTTTATCTTACTACAACCTTAACATGGGTCGAAAGGGCAGAAGGGCCTTAAATGCTACCTGGAGCTTACACCCCTCTTTCCAACTGGGCCATGCACTGCTGGGGGGTTGAGGGTAACCCAGATGATGCTTGTTTTTCTAAGCAAAGGAGCAAATCATGAACAGGTCTCAGATGATTAAGTGTTGATTTTAGTGGCCTCCTGTTTCCACTGTTACTGAAATGTAAAGACAGCTCATGTGTGCCTGTCCCACTGTGCTTCTGGCTGATGTCATGTCTGTTTGAGCTTGGGATTTACTTAGATCAAGATTTTAGAAAGAAAGCAGACTCTTAAAAGCCACAGTTCGCTTCAAGCCGGGCAGAGGACAGGCCAGCTGTGGGGGCGAGGTGGTGGATGTGTGCATACCTGCACACAGTGTGTGGGGGGAGACACTAAGAGCTCTGCTGCTGCTCAACTTACCCCCCACACACAGTTGAAAGATCCCAGGGATCAGGTGCACAGGTGGACTGTGGCACGTGGAAAATAAAATCAAAAGCTCCAGTTTATTTAGATCTCCAAGATAACAGTCTCATTAGCTCTGTGATTTCTAGTCCATTTTTGTGAGAGCGAACCTTCATTCCAGTATTTCCCAAATGAGGGGCCCTTTGATGTCCCAAGACAAAACAAACTGTTACAGTATTTTCCTTTTGAACCTCAAAAAGCCAGTGTCTGTAAGTTCTTCCTTTTTGAATGTCATGCTATCCTTGCTTATTCAGCAGACTTAACCTGGGGATTCTGGGGCAGCGGCCCGAAAAGCACTTCATTCCAGTTCAAGCTTTGACTGAGTGTTGGTTTTAGGTTGACATTTGGACTTGGGAGAAATGGGAAGTTCCTGACTAGACTGAAAAGGATGAAAATGTTGATGGCACAGCTCCACAGTTAGGCAGGATTCCCAGCTTGGGTCTCACGTACCTGTGTGGTTTCCCCAAAATGGGGATAGAGCAGATCACTTTTTCCGTTATCTTCTTTGGTTTTTCCAAAGACCCTCAGCTTTTCTGGGACATGAACAGAGACCTCAGAGACAGCAGAGTGAATCCAGAAGGCAATTCCTTGTTCTAGAACTGAGCTAACCCAGACAAAGCAGGTCATAGCTGCACATGGGCTGTTTTCAGCCCATTGAAACCAGTGGGATTGAATCCACACCACAGCACACAGTGATTGTAACAGGAACTAACAAAGGGGGAACAGATGACGTTTACTCAAGCTGAAGCCAGCACCATCCAGCACGATGTATCCTGATGCTCTATGTGTTAAGGAAACCAGGTCTGCCTTTCTGTGACTGTGTATGATGACAGATCCTGGTTGTCAGTTTAGCTGGGTAGAGAGCTCCCTACAAGGTTGGTCAAGTTCAACTCTGGATGTGTCTGTGAGGATGTTTTCAGAGAAGACTGGTGTGTGAGTCAGTGAACTGAGGGTGAAATCCTGCCTTGAATATGGGCACCATGTGATAAGCTAGAGGCTGGGGTAGAATGAAAGTGGAAGCGGAAACTTCCGTGCACAGACCCGACTCCCAAGTGAGTGCAATTTCATTGTTGATGCTGACTGTTGACAGTACACATGAGGTTAGTTTAAAAAACTAGTAGTAGCTTCCTCGTGTATTTTTCATGTAATGCACTCATTTGGGTTAGACCAGCTCAGCTTCCTAATGTCCCTGTCTCCATCTCTATTTCAGTTTCCAGCTTTGTGATGCGGCCTCACACCAGCAGCTCTCCAGGGTTTCCAGGATTTTAGCTTTGGTGTGAGTCGGGCTTACATCTTTGCTTCCTCTCACTTGGGCTTCCAGCTTCTTGGACCGAATAGCTACTTATTCCCTGACCCTTCAGCTTGTAGACAGAATTATAAAAACACTCAGCTCTGAACATGTAAGTCAGTCTAATAAATCCTCTCACAACCATGAACACACTCACACATTCACACACTCACACACATACATACACACACATATTCACACACACACACATGGTAATTGCCATGTAATTTCGATAAAGACATGTTCTGCCCTCCCAGTCAACATACCAAATGACAGCAACAAATATTTTTGTCTTGTTTTGTTCCTCTTCCTACATAACTGATGTACCAGGCTTTGTAACTCCATGCACTCCGTTTCACTATGGGATAAATGCTATGGAGTGGAGTGGGGATGATAGAACTCACAGCATAGTGGCAGCGATAGGCTAGGAGATGGCAGACTCAGAACTCAGGCTTGGGTGAAGAGCTGAGGAGAAGGGTGATGACCCAGAGAGAGATGAAGAAAGATGGTGGTAAAGGAGCATGAGAGACGGGAGAGCATCCACAGAACAGGCAGTCCAGAAGGAGGCAGAATGCTAACGTGGAGCCACAGAAAGTCAGTCAGGTCCACAGAGTACCTCCAGAGAGGCAGGTGTCCAGGAGGCTGAGTACAAAGTGTCTCTGTGATGGTCACTCCTGCATGTCCATGAGAATTACCCAGAGTTTTGGAAAGATACCAGAGTGCTCAGAAAGTTCAAAATCTTTTCAAAGTGGTCTGTGGTAGGTTTACATTTATATACATTTTCCTGTGTGTAGACAGATGAAATAAAAACTATTTCTCTGAGGCAGGGATTCACTAGCCGGGATGGTTCGTGATCCTCCTCCCAAGGCCTCATTGACTTCCATAGGCTCCTAGCTGTGGACACGTGGTCTTTGGCACTGTTTGGGGAGGTTGTGGAACTTTGAGAAGGCAGAGTCTTCCTGGTTTGAGCTTGTCACTGAAGGTAGGCTTTGAGGTTTCATAGCTTCTCCCTTCTTCCTGTTTTCTCTGCTTCCAGGTGTGGATGAAATGTGGTCAACCAGCTTCCTGCTCCTGCCACCATGCCATGTCTTCCCCACGTGATAGATTTTTATCTCCCTGTAGCTGTAAGCCAAAATGAGCAAGCCATTTCTTCCCCAAGTTGCTTCTCATTTGGATATTTTATCAAAGCAACAGAAAAATAACAAATACAATAGGCACACATCACCCTCCATGGCTTACAATAGAAACAAAGAGCAAAACCACCCATAAACAAAAACCCTTAAAATGTAGTTACATCCACTGTACACAAGGGGTGCAATATTTAACCTCACTACAATATTCTGACTTTTAAATGGGTGGCAGGATCCTGGACACTTGTTAGATCATTAAAATTCTATTAAGAGGCAAGACAGATTTTTCAGTGGTTGAATGCCTGCTGCTTCCCCAGAGGACCAGGGGTTGATTTCCAGCATCCACAATGGGCAGCTCCAGAGGATCTGACACTCTCTATTGACCTCTGTGGGAATCCTCACACATATATGTATGCACATATATACAGACACACAAATGACATGTTTCAAGTCTTAATATTTGATTAGAAGGGAGTATGTATGTACACTTAAACTTTATGATGAATCATGATTTAAGCTTATCAATTTCTAAGTACTTAAAACCAGATTCTGTTAGTTAATATTAATTGTACAAATGATTCCTTGTACATTTCATGTGTTCATTTAATATATTTTGACTCAGATCTGACCTTTAAAGTTACTGAATCCTTGTACCAACTGGGACTATTACTATTTAAAAAAAACATTAATTAAAAAGTATTAATGGAAACAGAGGAACTAGAGTTACTGTGCTTAGTACTCTAACATGGCACATCCATGGTAGAAAATGTTACGGTGGGTCCTTTAAAAAAATTAAATACAGAATGACTGTGTAATCCAGGAATCACTTGTGGATCTACTACACCTAGAAGAAGTGAAAACAAACCCATCCCTGTTTTGAGTATCATACATCATGATCACATTTACATGTACCACATAAAGTTGTACAAAGAGTTTGTATCCCTGTGAAGCAAGCTATTGAGATTGAGGTATCTGTACACTCATGTTCGCAGCAACAGTATTCATAAGCCCTAACATGGAGAAGCAGTGTGTGTGTGTGTGTGTGTGTGTGTGTGTGTGTGTGTGTGTGTGTTTGTGTGTGTGTGTGTGTGTGTGTGTGTGTGTTGGTGCATGGACGAATAAACAGTGGCATATAAACACAGAGGAATATGATTCAGCCTTCTAAAAGAAGGAATTTGGGGTACACGTTTCAACATTCCTGAATCTTGAGGATACTATGCTGCGTGACATAAACCAGTCTCCTAAAGACAAGGGCTGCATGATTCCACCTGTGTGTGGAACATCAGGCAGATTCAGAGAAAAGAGGCAGAGTGCCACCTAACAGGGCTGAGGAGAAAGGAATGGGATTCATGGGGATAGTCTAATTTCACAAGATAAAGAATTCTAGAGAAGGGTGCCATGTTATGTGTATATTCAAGCTGCTGCACTGTGCACTTAAAACGGTTTAGACAGGAAATGTTATGCTTTTTGCATTTTAGCACAACACATTAGAATGTATTTTCAAATGGGTTGATGTAAGGGATATGAGGGACAGCCTGGGCATCAGTATCTTCTCAGAACTTCTTGGCCTATCTTACCAGGTTTAGGGTATCTGTTCTAGTCTGAGAATACAGAGGAGAGTGGTTGACTTCTTAAGAGGGGGCGAGTGAGGTCTGGGAAACTGTGCAGAGGTGGTGGCACAGCCTTTGGTGGCTCACATCTTTAATCCCAGCACTCGGGAGGCAGAGGCAGGCGGATCTCTGTGAGTTCAAGACCAGTCTGGTCTACAAAGCGAGTTCCAGGACAGCCAGAGCTGTTATACAGAGAAACCCTGTCTTGGGGGGGGGGGAGATCATACTAAGACGGGCCTGGAGCATGGACAGGATTTCAAGAAATGTATGAGAAATCAGAAGCACGGGGGTCCTGGAAGCGTAAGCATTGATGGCATGCTCAGAGCAGTCAAACAGCCTTCCAGAATTGTATGTGGTCACCTCTGTGGGTGTGTGGGGACAGTGTTGGAGAGAAACGAGGAGGGAAAGATACACTGGGGGCCGATTACAAGCGGCCAAATGGTATGTAGGAAATGGGGGCTTTGGTGCCGTCACTGGAAAACTATGAACAATTTTTAAACACAGAAGTGATGTTTCAAACAATATAGTTTATGAAAGAGCATGGGGGTATCATAAAAAGAAATGGAAAGCAATACTCTCATCAGCAAGCTGCCTAAGGGACCTGACAAATGAGGTGGATGTAACAGCCCATGCCTGCAACCTCAGCACCAGGAGACTGAGGCAGGATTGTGAGGTAGAGGCCAGCCTAAGCTACACAGGAAGACCCTACCTCTAAGAGGAGGAGGAGGAGGAGGAGGAGGAGGAGGAGGAGGAGGAGGAGGAGGAGGAGGAGGAGGAGGAAAAGAAAGGGAGAGGGCCAGAGCAAGAGCTGGAGTGAGAGAGAGAAGTCAAGGTCTGACTATGTAGAGCGGTGACGAAGGCGAGTGGGGGGTTTGGAGTTAATTTTGCTGAATGAAGTCGTGCGCCAAAGAGGAAGGAACTAAAGCCCGTATTCATGTTTCCAGTGTGATCAAAGCTAAGGCTGAGGAGAAGCGTCCAGTTTGTGGACGTTGAGTTGGAGGAGGACAGGGTATCGACGAGCCCGGGCACAGGCAAACAGTCAGGCAGCAAATCAGCAAAGGCGTAGGAAGGACCTCAGATGTTTGCAGTGAGTGAAGAGGAGGAGGAGACCCTGCAGGAGCAGACAAGACGGAGACGCTTGTTTGAGAAAGAGGGCAACGAAGAAAGAATTGCTGGATTCTTTTCTGAGAGCAAAAGGGAGAAGTTTGGAAATGGTGGAATGGACAGGGGCTGCCTCAGAGCTGTAAACACACTCTGAGAGAGAAAGCTCCCATACAGGAGACAGGGGCATTTTATCACTTCAGTTGAGTGTTGGCTGCATCCTAGTAACTGACAGAGGCCTGGCCCTGTAAAGGAAGGAAGCCAAATGGAGGTTTTCAGAGAGATTTGATAGACACCAGGCAAGCCTCCCAAGATGCCCTACACCCAAAGCTGGTGACTGAAGAGTCTTGGAGTCTGGGTACCTTGAGCCCCATCTCAGGCTAGGAGACATTTTTTTAGTGTCCAAGAATGTGACACATGTGCTGTGTCTGCTTCCCAGTCACCTGGCACAGGAACAATCAAAAGTCCCCTCTGCTGGGAAAAGGCCACGGTCCAAGATTTCAGGTAAGGCAGAGGTCAGAGGCACTATCCCGTGGACGCCAGCTGGCTCCCGGGTATCAAGTGATGTCTCACGTTCCCCGGGCCAAGTCTCCTGTTTTGTAACAGTTCAGTCAAGGTTTTTACTGGAGGAGACAGGCATGAAATGAATTTTCCAGAGAACTTTCCGAACTGGGGGGAAGGTCACAGCTTGGAGGCCTCCGTGGGTAATGAGACAGGACTGGAAGCTTCTGTTTTTCTTTAGAAACAGTGTCCCAGTTTCCAAACCCGAATGGAACACTTGAGCTGGACTTCACAATGCTGGTGCACCTTTGCTATCTAACCCCAGTGTGGCAGGTGCTTCCAAATTCCCCAGGGGGATTCCTCCGGTCCCCTTCTGTACCAGAATGTTCTTCCAGGCCCTCGGCTGCCTGCCTCTGCTCCTTCTACCTGGTCCTGGAGCCTCTCACTGAACTAGGCTTGCTCTTACAATACTGTCATGCCATTTGTGGTTGAACATGTCCAAAGAATGAAAATTCAGATAAATGGTTCATCAATACCATTGTTTTCTCTGTTATGCAGCTCAAGAAATTGGAGCACTAGACACAGACAAGGCACTTAGCAAATTGTCTTTCTCCTGTCCTTTTCTCCTTTACTTCTTTTCTCCAATAAAACAATATTTATCCTGTGCTATTTATTTTGATTAGTGATGTTTACATTTAGCTTTGTGTGTGTTTGTGCATATGCATGCACACACAGGTATGCAGGTACATGTGTGTGTTTGTGTGTGTGTGTGGGGGTCTTACTGTATAGCCCATGCTAGGCTGGAACTTACTATGTAGACTAGGCTGTCTTGAATTTATGGCAATCCTCCTGCCTCAGCTTCCTCAGTGCTGAGATTATACATGTGGGTCACCAGCACCCAGCATTCACTTATCACCTCCTAAGATGTTTTCAGAGTTCTTTTCCTTTTTATAGACTGTAACTGTGCTCTCCCTGACAGCCTCTGCAGACGTGATCTCAAGTTAGAGTTTCCGACTGCTGAGTGGTATGTTTGAAGCCACACACCTGCTAGTTGCAACTTTTGTTTTATTTTCCCTTAGAATGATACCAAAACCATTTGAATCACATGATGTGCCACAGGATGATTTAGCGTCCATTTAGGTTATGAGCTCAGGGCATTGCCTCAGTGTGTTATAGATACAATTTCATCCCCTGGGGCTTTGTAGCAGTGAATTTTATATCAACATCTTTGTAATTCTTGAGGATAAGGTTAGCATGACATAGTCTTGGAATAGATGTGTTTGAAATAAAAAGAGATGTTAATTTTGTAGCATTTCTAGAATTTCAACAACTGAAAATTACATCTAAGCAGTAACACCCATGGTTATGACTAAATTCTAAGTTTGGATCAGATAAAACTCAAAACCAGAAAAACAGAAAAGGTGGAGATGTGAGCTGGGGAAAGTCTGATTGCTGTCTTAACTGTATCTTCCATTGTTTGCCACCATAAGGGACCACATTCCTAAAAGCTAAAAGTTAAAAATGAACATCTCTGTCCATTCTCTCAGATTCTGTCTTCTTTGAATTGTTAAAACCTAAACCTGGTCCTCCCTGTAATAGACACTTCACCCAGAATACAGTGTCCGGAAATCAAGGAAAACAGTGGCTAGATGCTAGATGGTCCTTAGAAGTGATTGATCCATTCATCAAGCGTTTATTGAATATCCATCATGGGCAGGATCTGTTGTGGGGAGATGACAGTGATCCGGGTGTTAAGGCAGCCAGCAAGCCCCTGCTCTTCTGGAGCTCGAGTGTGTTTGAGGAATTGAATCTCCACAAATGAGAAAGCAAAAAATGCCTGCAGCTGTAACCTGGGGGCTTGGATGGCGTTAACTGGGAACAGGAGGTAAGAGGGAGGCTTCTCTGAAGTGTTATCTGGAAAGCCTGTTCTAAGGGACCAGCAGTAACACAGAGTCTGAAAAGGGAGGCAAAGGTCCAAGGGAAACCGCATGAAAGGACCCAGGGGTGCAGAACGGCATGACACATTGGAGGAGCGGGAAGACCAGGATATAGGACTGGAGGGAGAGAGGAGACAAGGAAAGATGGGGTCACTAAGGACCAACTCAACTAGTGTCTGCCGAATTCCTGCAAAGTTTATCCGAAACACCTGAATGGTTGTAAGTGTGAGTATGCCATGGTGGGATTTGTACCTCTGGGTATATCTCTATGGGTGCTGTGTGGGAATGGTCTGATGAGAGACCAGAAGCAGGCAGACATGTGGAGGCCGTTGCTGTCTTTCAAGGAAGGGACGGTGGTGGTTCCAGATTAGTGAGCACCATCACTGTGGAAATGAGCCTTGTTTTCAAGATAATCCACCAGACTCACGGTAGATTAGAAAACAGAGTTCCATGTTGTTATCTCAGTTTGGGACAATGAGGGGAGGAACACACTGTTAAAAAGGAGACAATTGATTTATCTAAGGCATTGTTTAGACAGCCAAATGGAGATGTTGAAAGAATAGTATACCTTTATCAACCCAAGACAAATGCTCAGGAAAGTGGTCAGTGTCGAAAAGGAGTCACGTGTACTAATGACCTCTGTCATCTAGGACATGACTCTTTCCCTATGGACATTGGTGGTAGAGAAGATGACCTAGAACCTGCCCTGGGGAACTCTAACAAGCTAAAGGTTAAGCTGAAAGGGGAACTCCAGCAAGAAGACATAAAGAATGGCCAAAGAGTAAGTAAAAAGCAGGGAAGTAAGGTTTCAGTGGAGGAAGTGGTCAGCAGCATGAAAGGGACTCAGCTGGGGCTGAGAGGACATGGTCATGTCTGTTGTATGCAATACACAGTTTGATCAGCGGGCAGTACAGACAGTGGTGGCTCCATGGATTATAACGGGGCTGAGAGATGTCAGTCATCTAGTGATGTCACCGCTGTGATGGCGTCATGCACAATGCACTCCTTGTGTGACTGTGGTGACACTGATGTAATCAAGGTCACTGAGCTGCAAATTGTATAAAAGTATAGCTCACATACTCACATGCTACTCAGCACTTAACAGTAATAAAAGACTACGTTGCTGATTTATGATTTTACTATGTACTATATGTGTGTACATGTGGTATATGTACGGGTTCCTGTGGGTGTGTGCATGTGTTCATTCGAGTGTGTGCATGCACATGTATGAGCATGGAGGCCACAGGTCAACTTTAGGTGTTTTCCTGGATTGCCCTCTACCTTATTCTTTGACACAGGTTCTCTCACTGAATCTGGAGCTTATGGATTTGGCTGGGCAGCTCCTGGGATCCACCTGTCCCTGCCCTCCCCCAGCACTAGGGCTGCATGCCCACACCACCAGGCCTAGCTTTTACACAAATTCCTTCAACTCTGGTCCTCATGCTTGCCTGGCAGGCACTTTACATAGTGGACCATCTCCCTAGCCCTGGCGCTATAATGTCTAATCTTTATTTAGACCGTGTTTCTGCTTATAAAATCTGTTTGCTACCTGACACTGTGTTGGCCTCATATACCTTGTATTCATTGCGACTCTTGACTGCACCTTTGGGCCACGCCAAGTGATTTGACCCCAGTGGATTGTGTGAGCATGCTCAACAACAGTTTTCCATAAAACAAAACTCTCTAACGACTCATTTCCCAGACAATATGCTGGACTCTTGACACCTGACTCTAACTGTATGTCACAACACGGAAGTTCTCAGACGTGTATGGGAACATCTTAGAAGGATTGCTGGGGAGGGAAGCCCTCTCACGGCGGGTGGGGAACTGAACAGAGACCACAAACAACTCTCCCTGGAACTGTGCTGAAAAGGAGAGAGAACTGAGGCAGTGGTTAGAACAGACTGTGGGGGCCAAGGAGGGTTTTGGTTTGTCTGTACATTTTGTTCTCTCTGAAGATGAGAGCCCTCAGGAGGCTTGCCAGGGTGCCCAGGCATGAAGGTATGTAGTTATGGAAGTGGGGCCAGCCCTTGGTTACAGAGTGATTATACTACCTAAGTAAAAACAGGGACTCAAGAACATAGGTAAAGTTCAAGCTTGACACATTAAGAGCAAGCTTGTATATCCAGTAATATTTTAAAAAAAGGTATAAGGTTGAATAAAATTGCTACAATTTGTTTTCTATAATTTCTGAATCAGTCACAACATAAGGACCTTTATCACTCATGTTTCTGCTTCTCCTGCTGCTTTTCTGTAGCGGCTCTTAAACAGACCACAATCAGCATGAGCAAAACTTGTCGAAGCTAAATCCAGCTCAAAGAAAGAAGCACATTCCCTTTGTCCCAGAATTCCATCTGCCTTGGGAAATGCTTGAGTGTAATGGATCTCGAATCAAGTGACTCTAAGGTTAGGGAATGATTAACCAAACTCTAATTTAGATGAGTGTTGTAGGTGCACTGTGTCAGAAGCAGACCTGAAGAGGTCTATGTGTGGCTTTCTACAATGTCAGAAGTCACCGAATGACGATAAATCCACGCGGTGCAGGGGTTCAGCTCCAGCAGCAGCAGTCTGCCAGACACTCGCCCTTTCTTTGACTGCCCTGGCCCAGGCAAACACAGGTTCTTTTATGTCAGTCTTCTCACTAATAATAGCTCTCAGATCAGACATCACACAGAAGGCCCTTCTCTCTAGATCTCTGTGGAGGTTACAGGCTGGCTAGGAAGAGCCGCTACAGAAAAGCAGCAGGAGAAGCAGAAACATGAGTGATAAAGGTCCTTATGTTGTGACTGATTCAGAAATTATAGAAAACAAATTGTAGCAATTTTATTCAACCTTATACCTTTTTTTTAAATATTACTGGATATACAAGCTTGCTCTTGAGAGGCAGGGAGTTTCCAAGTGACTTGGGAGGACAAGCTGATAAAAGGGCAAAGAAGAGTCTCTGTTGGATGTGAGATAAGAAACGTATTGAGACTGGAGAAGTTGGTGGGGTTCGGGCTCCTCCAGGGCTAGAGGAGTGAGTGGAGCTGCCTCTTTCCATATCTCTCTATATTTCCTGGGTCCTCCAAAACTTCTATGGCTAATTTGGTCAGCTAGTAGCTAGCTCAGCCCTCTGATTCAAGGTAAACTTTATTGGCAGTCTTGAAAGTATCAGACTGTGATCAAATTATGTCACAACAGATCATGAGAACCTGACATGAGAGACACATTTCTATTAAATCCTTCAACACTGGCATCCTGGAACTTCTTAGGGTTTTTGTTTGTTTGATTAGTTTGGTTTTGATGTTTTGCTTTGTTTTTGTTTTTTGAGACAGGGTTTGTTTGTGTAACAGTCCTGGCTGTTCTGGAACTCACTCCGTAGACCAGGCTGACCTGGAACTCACAGAGATCCACCTGCCTCTGCCTCCCCAGTGCTGGGATTAAAGGCATGTGCCTCCATTGCCTGGCAGCTTCTTAGGTTTTATGAGCCTATAAGTGTTATTTCTTCTTGGCTTCTGAAAGGTTATCTTTTTCAGAGGCCAGGAAAGTTCTGGCAACATGAACAAATAGTACACTTATGAGACTAGCTTCACATCCTGTTATTGCTTGGCATACATGGTGTTCCACTTACATTAGCTATGTGGCGAATTTTTATCCAAAGCATAAAACAGCCATGCACTAAGCCTACAGGTTGGACAGCAGTACATAGCAGGGGTAGGATGTCTCTGCTCTGTGAAGCTGTAGTGTTGATTTGTCTCCAGGCTGGTGCTTGTTGTTGGCTCAAGAATCTAGCTGGGCTGTTGGCTCAAATACCCACGAACGAGCTGTACTTTTAGCTGGGATTCTAAAGGTGATTCTGTTGGGAAAAAGATGGCAAAGGCAGGGGGAGGAGAGAATGAATCAGAATCTGCATCCTTTTGTATGATTGTCTCAGAAATCACTCAGCTGTGCTTTTTCTGGGGCATTCTGTTCAGCAGCAGCAAGTCACAAAACCCTGCCTATTTTGAGGAAGGGGTGATGCCTCCGCCAAAGAGGGTTATGCCTCCACATCTCAATAGGGTACTGTCAACAAGACGTTGTAAGCAAAGCGAGTGGGTGGAAATAATTTTCTCTTACCTATTTGCAAAGTACAGTTTGCCAAGCAGCCATGTTTAGCTGTTACCTAGGATATTTCCACATGAGGAGTCAGGTCTGCTATTATAGAAGATTTAAACAGACATTTTGAACCTGGGGTTACATTGCTTCAGGATGACCTAGAAGCAGGTATAAAGGGGTCTGCTTTTGCCGAATGTAAAAATACATAGATATGTACATATATAGCACGCACATACATGTCAGTGTGTGCATTTTATTATTCCTGGTCTTTGCTATGGTTTGCATATGTGTCCCCTGAGGGCCTAGCTGCTAAAAGCTTGGTTCCAAGCCTGAGGCACTATTGAGAGGTGGTAGACCCCACAAAAGGCCTAACAGGAAGAAGCTAGGCCACTAGGGTTGTACTCTTGCAGAGGATGTTGGGGTGAAAGCCCCTTCTTCTTCCCTCTTTATTTCATCGCTGCCATGAGACAAGCAGTTTCCTTGTCACATATTCCCACCATGATGTTCTGCCTCACTACAGGTCCAAAAACAATGCTACCAAACAATGATGAGTCCAAACCTCTGTAACATTGAGTCAAACACATCTTTCCCTTATAAAACTTACGATGATGGGTATTTTGTTATAGTAACAAAAAACCAATAAACTTTACTTAAAAGTCTCAAGATTATTATGTAGAGATGTTTACTTGTTGATATAAATATGTAACATTTAAACTTATTTTCCTTGCATAGTTCTCAGTATCTATGTAATATGAGGAACAGATTATGGCTCATGCAAAATTAGAAAGTCACCGAGACATCAAGAAATAATACAAAGTCTTGGTTCACTGAACAATGTTATAAGCTACATTGGGAACTTCAAAGGGGTTCAAATCCTAAACTTCAGTTCTACACAGCAGGATCTTTCTCAGAAATGGGGACATTGCAGTGGCGATTAGCTGGGGTAAGACCACAGTGAATTAAGACAGGCCCATAATGTAGTACAGCTGGTGTCTGTAAGATGACCCAGACCTGGAAGAGTCATGTCCTGTGAAGATGCAGACACCACACAGAAACAGCATATGAAGATAAGGCAAAGGTTCAGGTGATACATCAACAAGGAGGAATTCTTGACCCTATCAGAAACTAAGAGGTAGAGAATTACCCCTCCCTCTTGAATTGTGGGATAGCACGGCTCTGCCAAAAACCTCCATTTTCGACTTCCAGCCTCCAGGACCCTGAGATGGTACATTTGTGGTTCTAATTCCACTTCATCTATAGTTCTTTATTACATTGGCTCCATAAAAATTAATAATGACAGTAGATTTCTGTGTTTCTTCTGATAAGACAGATGGATACATTTCCACATCCAGTGACATCTGAACTCTGATGTGAAAAGGTTCATATATCTTTTTAAATATTTACTTATTTACTCACTTATCTATTTATTTATGGAGGCAGGGCCTTGGTGTGTAGGTCTGGTCAGCCTGGAACTCCCCAAGATCCACCTGCTTCTGCCCTTTGGGTGCTGGGATTAAAGGTGTGCACCACCACACCCAGCAATTTCACGTATCTTGTGAGATTTGTGATTCTATTGTCTAATGTTGAGCTTCCCACTTCTGAACAGGCATAGGCATCTTCTTCCTGGAGCCATAAAAGCTGTGTTTCTCCAGCCCCATTTACATTTGAAGCAGCGCTATCATTGCCTTTATATTTAATTTTCCACCGCTCTGTGGATTTTCCCATCCTCCCCCCTCTTCTCTAACCTTCCACAGTAACGTGGCGATGACTCATGTCACCGCGTTCTTTTCTCGTCCCCCCATATCTGCTACTGCTGTATCAGTGACATTTTCCTGACTCCATAGAGCAGCATTAAATGCAAAGGTCAAGGCTTTCTAGATGCCCATGATTGCCACTATATCTAAGAGAACATCTTGTATTTTGTAAGTGTTGAATTAATATTTAAACACCAGCTGGAAAGTTTGACGATAGTTTGTGAGGAGAAGGTCTCCTGAAGCAACACAGACAGGCATGTTTGGTTTGTAAAATGCAGGAGTGTTCTTAACAACACTGGAACTTGCTGTGTCTTCTGGAATCTCCATGAGAGGTGGTCCCCTAGAGCTGCACCACGAAGCATTCCCCTTCATCACCCAGACCTTCCATGGTGACAGACCTGCATCTCTCACGGCACACCCCTGAAGAGAAAGGCTCCAAAGAGAAGCAAGACAGAATGGTTGAGTGTGGTTTAGGGATGGATATGTTGGGTTCTATGGCATCCCATTCAGCTCACCTTCCAAGGAGCCTACTTCATGGGCCAGAACCCCCAAAACATTGTTTGAGATGCTTCTTATCGATCATTGCAGGTCTGTGTTCTAGAAGGCTCCACGTCCAAGTGTGTTTCTCCCATTCAGCTGCCTCCTCATTCACTGGCCTGGACTTCCTCAGACATGTACTCTCATCCAAGGCTTTTCCTCCCCAAGTTCTCCCTCCTTCCCTCCTTCCCTCCCTCCCTCCCTCCCTCCCTTCCTCCCTCCCTCTCTCCCTCCCTCCACAGGTTTCATACCCACCTGCCAGTCTGAAGCCTTTCCCTCTCCAACCTGCTGATGCTGCCTTATCCCCCTTAAGTGTTGAGCCCAATAATCCTAGCCTGGTGCTCACCTCTAAGAGGATGCCATTTCGGATCTCAACTCACTTACTCATAACTTTAAAATATTACCTTGGAAAAATAATTCAAGCTCTGCCAATTTCTTCTCTTAAAAAAAACAGTAAGAGAATGGCATCAAGTCCCCTCATAGGAAATAAACTCATTTGAGAAGACATCATGTGCTGGGTCCACTGTGTTGGTCATCATGAAGATGTTGGTGTTTGGTATGACCAAACACCTGACCAGGGCAGGTTGGGTGTTAAGTTCCTTTTAGAAATAAACATTCCTGCCCTTAAATTCTCAATGAAAAGTATTCCTGGCTATCATGTGAACAGCATTGAACTACACTCTCAATGACTCACACTGCTGATTAACCTAGACTATACCAGAACAAGTGTCTGAGTCCCTAACCACTGCATTACTATTATTTCTGAGGTACTAGGAATTAAACCTGGAGCCTCATACATGCTAGATAGGTTCTCTACCACTGAGTTAAATCCTCAGCTCTACATTATTTTTTAAATAATTTTTACTCTTGAGAATTTCATATATGTACACAATAAAATATGATTAGATCCATCATGATTAACCATCACATTTTCCCATATCTTCCTCAATAAGTCCTCCTCCCAACTTCATGTCTTTCTTTTTTTTTTCCCCCTCTTTTTTGGATGACCCTGCTGTGGAATGTCGTTTTGTATGCTGTGAATATGTGTTGCTCTGATTGGTTGATAAATGAAATGCTGATTGGCCAGTAGCCAGGCAGGAAGTATAGAGGATAAGTGGACAAGGAGAATTCTAGGAAGAGGAAGAGCTGAGTCAGGAGTTGCCAGCCAGACACATAGGAAGCAAGACGACAAGGCAGAACTGAGAAAAGGTACCAAGCCATGTGACTAAACATAAATAAAAATTATGGGTTAATTTAAGTATAAGAGCTAGTCAATAACAAGCCTGAGCTAATGGCCAAGCAGTTATAATTAATATAAGCCTCTGTGTGCTTACTTGGGGGATGCAAGTGGGAGAGATTTGTCCCAACTACCAGCCAGGACACAGGAAAACTTCCAGCTACATAACCCACTGGGTCCAGCTAGCAATGTCCATGTGTCCATATGTATATGGATATACATGGATAAGCACTGGAAACCTACCAGTGGCCAATACCCAATCAAGAAGATTGATTCTCTTTCCCAGCAGCCATCAATTGCTCCTCAGAGACAGGTAGAACCTGGGAATCATCTCCCCTGTCTATACAAAGCTTTGGGCTGGCTTGATCTTGTTCATGTTTCTGTGTGAAGAGCAATAGCTTTGTGGTATCCAGAAGACAGTGGTCCACAGCCCTCCTCCCCATCCTCCAGCTCTTGCATTCTTCCTACCTCCTTTTCTGCTTATATTAATTATAACTGCTTGGTCATTAGCTCAGGCTTGTTACTGACTAGCTCTTATACTTCCCTGAGCCTTGGCCCAGGATGAGAAGTTGATAAAGATTTCCCATTTAGAGCCAAGCTCCCAGTCTCAGAATGTTGACCAAATATGTATCTCTGATGGTTGCCCACTGGGAAAAGAAGTTTCTCTGACCAAGGTTGAGAGCATCCCAGGTCTTGGGTCTGATCTGATCCCCACCCTAGGTCTGCAGCTTCTGCTGTTAGCCACTGTGAGGAGGAGAAGGAGGAGGAGGGAAGGGAGGGGGAGGATAAAGAGGTAGAGGAGGCGAGGAGGAGGAGGAGGAGGAATTAAATGTATGGAAGTCAAACCTCTCCCCTGCTTGTATTCATTTGTTCTGGCTCCCTTACCCTGCGGTAAAAAGAATTGTTCTCGCCCTGTTTATGACAGTTAGGAAAGTATGTTCCTCCTCATTCTCCCTTTCTCTAGACTAAACATTTCCATTTCTCCTAATGCTTTCTTTTTGATCCTCACTTCCAAATTATTTATCATTTCTGTGCTCTTTCCCCAAACGCTTTCCAGAATCCCAAAAGCTGAGCCACACATTCGGGAGAAAATTCTCCCAAAGAGGGCTAGAAAAAGAAAGTAGAAGCAGCAAGAACTTGTCCTGTCTTCCTTTCAAGGCCTATGATTCATAAAATCCAAGGATGAAGTGTCTTCCTTTAATTTACGCTGATCAGGAGTCAGGTGGGGGACTGTTTTTTATGTCTCAGTGTCCTGAGTATAAAAGAAAATCAGTGGGAAGAGTCTGCTCCTAGTTCTAAAAGAAGCATTTGTTTAAAAACTAATTACGTCAGGGACTAATTTACAAAGAATACTATTATTTAACTTATGTATCACCTATTGGTTACTGTGTAACTGAAATTTTTCTAGGGAATAAAATGTAAATTGAACTGTGCTTTAGAAGTTTATTTAAGGGGTTGGGAGATGGTTTTTTGTTCTCATTCCAATTGTTAAGACCCGGGGTAAAGCTCACTTGCCTGGTCACCAGAGTTCTAGTTTGTGGTATTCACAAGCAGAACAAGTATAGGTAAGATATGCAGGCTGGACCAGTGGTCCCCATGTTGCATGTTGGTTATATTTGTGACAGTAAATTCCAAGTCACAGCTCCCAGGTTCATGGTCCAATGTGTCAATGACAGGAATCTGTAGAGGTCAGTAGAAGAAACTTGATGCCACCTATAGAATTGAAAAATGTCATACTTCCCAACAGGGCTGAAACACTCTTCAGGGATCTTAGCATCCTTCTGGGATACCACAGATATCCAAGATGCCTCCTTACAAACACAGCTCAGTTAACCATGCTTCACCAAGAGGCAAAATTCTGGTCTTATCTCTAAATAAAACAAATGAAGACAGCTACTCAGAGAAGAAACTGGAGATTTAGGACACCCTGGGATGTGACCACAGCAACAGTATACCAGGGGACAGGAAGGCTGCAAGACTGAGTCCTGAGGCTTCCTAACACTAACAGAGCCATGCTTTTAAAAGCTTGTCATCTGAAACTAGCAGGGGGTTGAGAGAGCAAATTAGCTTGGCATCCTGAGGGCCTAGTGCCAACAAAAGCTAAAAGATACACATGCTCGGCAACAATAACAGACCCTAAATCTAAAACAAAATGAAATGGTGATTGCTCAAACACATCGCCTTCTTCTCGCTAATTCCCCAGCTATCCTGCGGATTCCCCCCCCCCCCCCCCCCCCGCCAGAAGGCTTTGGGAGAGAATCAGCAGGTCAGAGATGTAAGTACTAAGGAGAAGAGGAGATCTGGTGAGATTTGGGCCCATTAGTCTGCGCTGGTTTAAGCATATTTAAATATCATGCTGAAATCACTTTGGAATGTCTGCACCCAGTCATTTGCCCCAGTTAGGAACAAAACAGGAGTGAGAGAGTGAGTATCTACCAGAGCCTGAAAGCCAGGACGAATAAGGTATACAGGAGTCCAAGGGTTCTACAAGAGGCTGTTGAGTCAGAGACCTAAACTTGCCATTCCTTCCATATCATGGGTTAGATTCCAGGGCCATGCCTCTCCACCATTCTTCCCGGTCCCTCTGGAATCCCACTTGAGCCAAATGCAGAGCTGCAGCAGGTAGCAGAGCCTTTGAACTGGGAACAAGGACCCCCTGAACTTAGGACTTAGCGCCGACACAAGCCATTAGATGTGACTTGAAACTCAAATTCTTCAGGAGTGAAACTAAAAGCAGTTTATATCCATGGCCTTCACTCTCTCATTTTCATTGACAGCCGTCAAAGTCCTAAAGTCCAGGGGCTCTGACGTCCGAGCCCATCTTTCTCTTCTTGACTCCAGCTGAAATGAAGTCCTCACTGACATGTTCACTGATCTTTCAGTCCCCAGGCTTTTTACTGTGTTAAAAACTGTTGGCTGAGGCCAGCGAGCTAACTTGGGCGGTAAGAGTGCTTGCCACCAAGACTGAAGAATTGTGCCTGGTCCTCAGAACCACATGGTGGAAGGAGAGAACTGACATCTAAAAGCTGTCCCCTGACCTCCAAGTGCCATGGCATGTGTAAGACCCCTCCTCCCAAGAAACAAGTGGAAAAAATCAAAACCACTGAGAATGCCTGCCTTGTTAGGTTCCCTAGCTCGGTCTCTGTGGAAGCATCCCCAAGGGGATGCGGGGAGGTGGGAGGCTAACTGTACAGAAGTCTGGCATGAGTGGGCCTGGGCATGAGTCTTGACTTGCCAATGCTCTGTGGAACACTGTGCCTGCAATGTCTTAGGTTTGTGCACCCATTCCACTTGGGATAACTGTGCAACTGGGAAGAATGTCAGTAAGACCAGAGTATGAGATGGCATGAATAAGTGAAGCGAAAGGGCAACCATACTTCTTACAGGTAGATAGAGACAAACAGCCTGGATCGCACATCTATGCCTCTCCCTGGTTTGTCTTTCTTCCTCCCTCCTTTGGCCATGGCCAGGCTGTCCTGCTGCCCCATACTGACACCTGCTCCTACATAGGCCCTTATACCGTGGTCTAATCTCCTTGTTCTGACAAATAGAACATAGGACTTCCATATTAACAACATCCAAGGGTGCATATAGCCCTTGTAAACACAGATAGAAGCTAAAATCGCTCCATTGTCCATCTCTACAAGGTACACGTTTAGACAACATGAATGAGGCCTGTTAGATGGCTCAGTTGTCCATCTCTACAAGGTACACGTTTAGACAACATGAATGAGGCCTGTTAGATGGCTCAGTTGTCCATCTCTACAAGGTACACGTTTAGACAACATGAATGAGGCCTGTTAGATGGCTCAGTTGTCCATCTCTACAAGGTACACGTTTAGACAACATGAATGAGGCCTGTTAGATGGCTCAGCAGGTAAAGGTGCTTGCTGTGCAAGTCTGACTGCCTGACTTTGGGGCCTGGAACCCACAGAAAGGTGGAAGAAGAGAACCCACCTCACAAAGTTATCCTTTGACCTACATACACACACACACACACACACACACACACACACACACACACATTGTGGCATGCAGGTGCCCATATGTATGTACACAGACACCACATACACAGAATGATAACAAGTTAATTAAGAAACAGGAAAAATGGACTTTGAGCCCCAGTCTTCATCGTGATTTTTTGATAGGAACCACTTCCAAGGCAACTGATAACCTATGGCTGGATCTTCACTTCGTAAGGCATGACTTCTAGTCTTTTAGAAAAGCAAGGAGAGCTCAGTGAATAAGTAGCCCTAAACTTGCCCGGGATAGTAGGGCACACTTAGAGATGAGAATGACTGATGGCTGAGACTTCAGAAAGCAGTGTGAAGTGGTCCCTTCTTTATTCAGGGGCATCTTCCAGTGCTAAAAGAGGTGATGATGGGGTCAGTCTTAAGCAGTCAAGGGTCCCAAGATGGATGTTAAGATTTCAGTAAAAACATCCACTGAACACTGTGTAGACAGCCAGGCAACATGAACTTGGCTTTTAGGGCTGAACAACCAAGCTAATCCGTTTCCAAAAAGAAGACTGATGGGTGAGAGGTGGGACCTGATGCCTAATGGGCTAGAAGATCCAAAAAGATGGCAAGTCTGAAGCCCAGACTGTGGTTCCTCTGTGTTGGCTCATGGGTGGTAAAGTGTGATTATAGAATGTTCACCACTGAGGAAGTTATGCAACCACCTCCACTGGGTTCCCATGCCTTCACCTTTAGGATGGAGATAGTCTGTGATTTGGGTTCTCATGCCGTCATCTTTAAGATGGAGATAGTCTGTGATTTGGGTTCTTATGCCTTCATCTTTAGGATGGAGATAGTTTGTGATACGGTGGAACATGGCTATACTGGGCATTTAGGAGACTGAAACAGAAAGAGTGAAAGCTTAAGGCTAGCTTCCACAACATGATGAGTTCAAGGCCAGCCTAGACTGCACAGTGAGAATCTGTCTCAAAAAAATGAAGATGAGCCGGGTGGTGGTGACGCACACCTTTAATCCCAGCACTTGGGAGGCAGACACAGGCGGATCTTTGTGAGTTCAAGGCCAGCTTGGGCTACAGAGTGAGTTCCAGGACAGGCGCAAAGCTACACAGAGAAACCCTGTCTTAAAAAAAACAAAAAAAAAACCAAAAAAAAAAAAAAAAATGAAGATGATAGAAAAGATGGTAGGAAAGGACCATGGTAGGATGGACTGCAAGGATACTCAAAAGATGGCAATTATTGCCACGGGTAGTTCTGGGCTAGCCCACCTGGGCGAAATTATAACAAAACATTTCAAAATAGAGCACAGACACCAGTTGGGATCATTTCTCACTCATCATAGCCTGGGCTGCAGACTAGATTTGCAGGTTTGAGGCTTTTAAGTTGCTTAAGCAACCCAAGATTGGTACAGGAACTACCATGACCTGAGCCCTACTAGTGTGAGCCTCAGACTGGGCAGAGAAAGGCAGGGTAGGAGGAAAGTGTGTTCTGTGAAATTGAGTTATCATAGACATTACCGAAAACAATCACAGTGAGAAGCTGGGACTGGAGCACAAAATGTACCAGGAGTGAGAATGGCTACTCCAGAACTCTCTGTGGGACGACGTCAGTTGCTTTGTACCCTCACCAAAGAATCCTGCCTGGAATTCCAACTGCTGATTAGGCCTCCAACAGAGAAACCCTCTCTCCAGGTGGCGATGATCACACCACAGCCACCGTCACAAGGTAGGAGACCAGGGGTGCTGGCATGGGTATCACTCTTTATTCAATTCCTTTTGTTGGTATATCACTCCGTAAAGAGGACGGATGGTCCTTTCTGGGCCTGCACATGCAACAGGCAACTTTCCTCCTTTTAAAAACACTTACTTGCATTCTTTGAGTCTGATATCACGTCTTTAGTACTTGGTCAGCATTCACATGTGGTCTAGCTAACTTCCCCCGAAACTCCTCCTAATTGCAACCAGAGAACGGATTCTTCTAGTAAACGCCGCCATGTTTCCCCCTTCCTCTCCTCCTGCTGCCAGAGCTCGTGATGGTCCAAGCAGCAAGGGAGAAGTGCCGAGTGTGCACTCCTCTGCCACAGCCAGTCCTCTCACACCATCACACTCCGAAAGGGTCGCGGGGGTAGGCTTGATGAAGTGATACAGGCATGTCCTGATTTATCAAGTCACAGCAAAGCAGAGTCTGGTTGGAGAACTTAAAGTGAAGAGGGAAAGAGGGGAAAAATGGGGTTAGGCAAGGAAAACATGACAATAGCTTTCTTGGTAAACTGCCTGCCTCCAGGTGGTCAGTGTTCGAATCAGTTCATGAACCCCCTCCATTACGACGAAAATGGAATAATTTTGCAAGGCCATTGCAAAATCATAGGAAACAGGCATTGCCCATGTTGCTGAATGGAAGTCTGAGTGGAAAAGACCAAGTTGCCCTGTCTCTGAGGACACTCTAATGCTGGCAGGTGTGGAGAAAGGGACACGAGACATGCTGCTTGGTTGTAGGAAGGTGCAGAGGCGTGTGTGTGTGTGTGTGTGTGTGTGTGTGTGTGTGTGTGTGTGTGTGTATGAGGCGCCTGTGTGCAGAGGCACGTATGTGTGTGTACGTGTGTGTGTGTGTGTGTGAATGTGTGTATTATGTGTGCATATGCCCAGAGATCAGCATCAGTGTCTTCCTCTGTTGCTCTCCACCTTATTTTGTGACATAGAGTTCCTCAGTGATTGACCTCTATCTTACCAACTACCTAGGCAAGCTGACCATCAAGCCCTGAGAATCTTCCTGTTCCGCTTGCACGCACTGCTTACCGACAGTGTAAGCCATGCTCACATTTCCACCTTTTACATGGTGCTGGGGATCTGAACTCGTGCTTTTTCAGCAAGCACTTTCCTTACTGAGTCATCTCTTCAGCTCCTGAGAAGTACAGAGTCTTGGGTGTTGCTTCTGCTCTGTCTACTCTCCCTGACCTCAGTGGGCTGCCTCCTCCCATGGGCTGCCAACCTGGACAACCCCTTCCAGTGACTCCAGTCCTTACAAACATGACCCATTTGAAAGTTCAAATACAGACTTAATTCCTTTTATATTAACTTATTGCAAAAGAGGGTAATCACTGAGCCTTTCCCCTATGAAACCCGGGCACCTAGCTCCTGTGTGCACACAAGAAAGTTGCATAAGTAGGGGAAGGGAGAAACCCACATGTTGGCTCACTGTGGGGTATTAGCTGCCTGGGGAGCAAATGGAAATATTCCCAGGCACAAACGCAGATTCAGGCCACACAACATGGTCTTTCTCCATTTTTGAAGAATCCACCCTGATTGGTATCTCACAGACTTGAGAACCAACCTTAAACATGAGTCCATAGAAGCCAGCCTAGGAATAGGAGGTCCAGGGACGCTTCCCTACCCCAGTGTTCTGACAAGCTGCAGGGGGCAGCAGACAGGAGAGCGGTCATGTGTGTCAAGTGCTATGGCACATCTGAGTGACCTGAAAATCCCAATGTCTTAGTGCTTTGGAGACCCAACCAACAAGTCCCTAAATAGCACTTTACATCCGCAAGTCGGTTCATGGAGTAAGACATCCCAGGGGCATATAGTGACACTCAGGCATTTTAAGACATAACTGGGAGGACTTAGAGTCACTCTGAGGCTCTCACAGTCCAAAGTTTGTGGTGAAGCCTCAGCAGACAGCTTTTAGTATTGCCAGTGTGTCACAGAGAAGGATGCTGTGTATTCAAGCCCTGAGTGTGAATCGATAAGGCAATGCCATGTGAAACTTGGAAATCCACACTGTCACTCAAACACACATTAGGGAGGAACTCGAGTCCACAGACTCACCTTAACTCTGTGTTTGCATTTGGTTTTTGTTAATGCAGTCCAGGATAGCTAGACTTTGAGATGATCCGCATTTCGTCTATACGCCTAGTAGTTCATGCGCGAGACAGTAGGTGCTCTAAGGCAGGGGTTGAGCCCAAAGTTGTAAGATTCCTGGAAAAAGGGGGGGAGGGGCAGGGAGGAAGGAAGGAGACAAAAGCCAGTTCTTCAGAGCTCAATCTGCCCCCAAACTGTCTCCCTTTGATTTATACCCTACTGGATTGTGAAGTCCTAATCTTGTCTTCTGACACACTAGTCAGAGATGCTGGCTACAAGACCATCTTTCTTCTCAAGATCACTTGTCTGTTGACACTCAGCTCGCCTTGTTCAATCTTAGAGCCACCCCAGCCCTCTTCCCAGAGCCACACAGAAGCCTCATTTTAACTACAGGTTGCCAACTCTCAGGTTACCGTGCACAATTACGGTAAAATCTGCTTTACATCTGTCAGGAAAACAGGAGACTCACAAATGTGTTTGGTTCCTGCAATTAATTCATTGTAAGCAATTTGAGCCCCAGATTTCCTGCAGTCAGATTACAGCCCATTTTCACAGTCACTGGACCGTTAAATCCCTGTGTATACAAAACAAAGAACTAGAAAAAAATGTAGATTAAGAGTTAGTTAAAATGGTGATACAAATGTTATCCTTTTACGATATATACCACACAAATATAACACATAAAAACATAGGATAATATATGAATAGTATAATATCATATATATGATATATATTATCATAAATATTCAGAAATACCATCTCGTGTCAGAAACCAGAGGCAACACAGAATGTGTTTGTCATAGACACATTAGTTGTAGTGTTGTCTGGAAATTACAGGCTTGTAGATCCCTTCTCCTTTTCCAGGAAACAATACCTGCTCTGCTGCACTCAAAATGGGGGGAAAGGCAGAATTTCTCTGTCTTCTGTCTGTAAACCCAGACTGAGGATGCTATTTGTCGTAATAAGGCTTCTTGTGTTTTAGAATGCCTTTGGAGAGAATTTACCCCACATCGCCTTTGTTTTAGAATGCCTTCAGAGAGCATTCTCTCCACGTCGTCTTTGTGTGTGCTAACGTCTTGAATTTGAAGGCTTTTTTTTTTTTCCCCTGTTGTCAAGTTCACCTTTTTAAAAAGGACAAAGATAAATTAGGGACTGGTTCCCCCTAGTGTTTGATTTTGAAATTTATACTTCCAAGGCCCGTGAACGGGTGTCTGTCTGTGGCTGGACAGTTTGCCCTCTGGTGGTGACCACAAACATAGCAAAGATGCTAATTAAGTATTTGTTTACTGAGTTTAAAGTATCAATTTAACACACAAACTTTTAAATACTGAAGTAACAAACGACTAACTATGTCCCACAAAAAGAGATCAAGCAGTTACTGTACTTGCTAAGCATGGTACCAAGGACACCTGTGTTCAATGTTTATTACTGTGGAACAATCATCCTAAAATGCAGGAGCTCAGTAATCACCTACTCTCTGGCATCTTGGGTCCTGGAGCAGGCCAGTGCCTTGGTTCTATCTAAATGTTTGACTTTCATATGGTGTAGCCAGCTGGTGCTTAGGGTCATGTTAAGCCTTTTATGCTTACTTGTCTGGGGGCTGCCTTGTTGGCTCATGGCATCCAAGGACGTGTGCCAAGAAAGAAAGCCCAGAAGATACTAAGCTGCCTTTCATGACCCACCTCAGAAGTCACCAGGCTCACTTCCACTGTGCATTATTGATAGAAGCAGTTACTCCCAAGCTCACGGACAGGGACCATCACTCATCCTTCAGCCTAGAAATGTCATGTCACAAGGGAAGAAGAGGATGTGGTATGACACATGTATTTGACTGGCTGTCTTCATAAGAATGTGATCAGCTACAGGGATCTGATTTCATTCTTTTCCAAACTCTGAGGTCACTATGATCATGATCCCAACTTTGCACTTCAACGAATAGGGCCCAAAATATTAAAAAATGTTCTTGGTATGGCCTTGCAATATCGGAACAGAATGGGCCCACTAAAGCTGGATTTGTGCAGGGGATATTTGAGGAGGGAGGCAAATCTATCCCAAGACAAGACTGTAAAGTTCCTATTTATTAGTGTACCAAAGACTGATACACTTTACTTCTATCCAGTAAAAATATGAATCCACAGGGCACTGACTGTTTCCAATCTAGTTTGCAGTCTGGGTCCAGCATTCATTTTGTTCATTAGCTATATGCAGATCTTCAAAATATCATTGTCATCATGTTGGGTTTCTTTTTTTCTTAATTTTTGAGAAAGAGAGAGAGAGAGAGAGAGAGAGAGAGAGAGAGAGAGAGAGAGTGAGCGCATGAGAGCATGTGGAAGACAGAGGACAGAAATTGGATCTCTCCTTCCACCATGTGGGTTCTGGGGATCAAGCTCAGGTCGGGGATAGAACTCAGGTCATCAGTCTTGTTGACAAACACCCTTACCCCTGAGCCATCTTACTTGCCCTGTTGGCTCTGTTTTTATTGGACTGACTAAGTCTTTCTGTCACTTGTGTGGACATGTGTGCAAACACACACACACACACACACACACACACACACACACACACACGTTTCTTGGCAGATTGAGAATTGTTTCTGTGGGGTGAATATGGCAGCTATTAAGGGATCCCTTCAAGAAATAACTTGGACATCCATTATGAGGGTGAGTTTGGTGACAGCCGTGAAGGGATCTAACAGGCCCACACATTGCAAACGTGATACCAGCAGGTCTTGTCCTCTCCCCTCCCCTCTCCCTTGCTAAACCAGTAGATTACATTCCTAAAGCTAGCCACCAAAGTCTAGTCCCTTATTCGACCACTACCTATGGTGATATTTTGTTTGTATTAAAATGTTATTTGCATGTTAATAAATAAAGTTGCCCGGGGGTCAGAGCTATTAGCAAGCCATAGGAAAGCAGGGCAGTGGTAGCGTACACTTGTAATCCCAGCACTTGGTAGGCAGAGCTGGGTAAGTCTCTGTGTGTTCAGGGATACAGCCATTATTGGACACACATGCCTTTAATCTCAATACCAAGCATGGAAAACCTGGAGGCCTATACAGACAGGCCATGACGAGGCGGTCATGTGGTTGGGTTTACAACCAATGAGAAGGCAGAACAGGAACACTATATAAAGACTTTAACACAGGGGTAGTTCTAGTTCGGAGAGGTAGGACCACTGCAGGAGGAAGGGTAAGGTTTTAGCTCTTAGCTCTGACCTCTTGGCTTTCTTCTTTGCAAAAAAAAAAAAAAAAAAGAAACTCTCAATGTAGTAACTGACTCTCAGTATGCTGAAAGAGTAGTATTACATATTGAGACTGCAGAATTTATCCACGATGCTTCAGAATTAACTTCATTATTTATTCAATTACAAGATACAATCAGAAAAAGGAGTCATCCTTTATATATAACTCACATCCGATCCCATACTGGTCTGCCAGGCCCTCTAGCACAAGGCAATGATGAGATTGATAAATTATTGATAGGAAATGTGCTGGAGGCCTCAGAATTTCATAAAAAACATCATGTAAATAGTAAAGGTTTAAAAAAGGATTTTTCCATAACCTGGCAACAAGCCAAAGAAATAGTAAAGAAATACAATCAAACGCCATTACCAGCAGGATGTAACCCAAAGGGTACTTAGAGGAATGAAATCTGGTAGATGGACGTGTTTCACTTTGCAGAATTTGGAAAATTGAAATATGTACACCACACTATCGATACTTATTCAGGATTTCAATGGGCAACTGCTTTGAGTTCTGAAAAAGCTGATTCTGTAATCACTCATTTGCTAGAAGTTATGGCCATTATGGGTATACCTGCACAAATCAAAACTGATAATGCTCCATCAACTACCTTATGCCTAACTCATTTCTGAGGCAGGTCACCAAGGTCCAGAAAACAAAATTCATCATTTGGCTACACCAGCTAACATGTCCAATCAGGATTTACCAACTCACCTTAGCACAGACTCCCCCTTTTCTCCTTAAAAACCCATTCCTGCAGAGACACCTGATTCTGTCTTTGCCTGGTCCAGAGGTAGTCCCTGCTTGTCCCCTCCAGTGTAAATACATCTCCTTTGTGCTGAGAATTTGGTTTGGGGTGTGGTCTGTGCTGACTCTGAGGTCCCTTCAAGCCATAATTACAGTTCCCTTTGGTGATTCAACTAGTGCAGCTGAACTGAAGCCACACTTTTCCTAAGTGATCCCACAGCAGCAAATGAGAAGCGTAGTGTGGAGAACCGGGGTTGGCCATGGGCAGTCTTTGGTCTGGAGTGCCTTGCCAGGCTGGTTCTGACTTGTAGGACAATACTGCAGTTGGCTCTAACTTACTCATCTGGTAACTGACCTGCATCATGGCCTGCTCCTCCCACAGAACCTGTTCGTACTTTGGGCACCACGCAAAGCTGGCAGCCAGCAAGTCATCCCTGCATGAGCTGAGACAACATTCTTTGAAGTTGCTTTCAGAACTCAAGGACACCTACCCTCCCCGCCCCGTATGTCCTTCTTTGAGATCAAGCACTCAACATGCAGCAATTAACTTGTGCTCAGAGGAACTATCCCAACACCGATGCCACTACTGTGTCCCTTGAGAACTTTGCTGGATGCGGGTCTTTAGGGCCTTTACACTCTCTTTTCTGGAGCATGTGTATTTTACCAAGGCCTCCTGCACACTGTCCACCTCCTGTTTCTCCTGGCCTGTGAAAATGAGGAGATTGGTGTGAGGGGTGAGGGGAGACTTGTGGGTCTAGATGGTCTGGTTCACTTCACTGTTGTGGGAGAGAGTGGCTGAGTTAGAAGCACAGCCCTGCGCACAACAGCAAATGGATACCATAGTCTGTTCCACCTGAAGGTAGTGTTCCCAATCTCTTCTGGTCACCACAGAAAAGGCCACACCCACTCAGACCATGTACCCAAGGCCTATGAGTGTGCTCTAGCTGTGATCTTACCCCTGGCACAGCAGCTAAGGTGAAAAATACTACCAGGCTGAACTTGGAGTCATCTATGACTCTCCAGGATCCAGCCCGTGCTTGCAGAAGAGACAGGCCATTAAAGGCACTATGACAGGGACCGCTGATCTCTTTTGTGCTCATTATCTTAACGGGAGGGCATTTCCCATTTGATCATTCCCACTATGACAGCACTGACCTCCTGGATCAAGGGCATCAGGTAGGGATTATTCCAAAGGCCAATGCTAAGTAGGTGGAAATGGCCTGTGGCATGACTTCTCCTGAAGGAGTCTATTTCTGTCCCTTCCAGATATAGAGAACAAAGACAAAAGACGTCTGTAGCCAAGTTCAGCTTGATGAACCCATGAGTTCATTTTACTCCATCATTGGCTTGGCAAAGTTGGCAGAAATGTGGCCTCAACATGAAGATGGTAAAGTTCTGCAAGGGCCAGCAGCTGGAGCTGCAGGCAGGTGTGCTCACTGAAGCAATATCACCAAGTGGTACGTTCTGTGGATGCCACATGGGTAAAAGTATGACAGGCACCATTTGCTTGAGAACAGCCCTTGTGGAAACAATGATGGGCAAAACCAGGAAAACAGTGATTTTCTCTGTACGCTCTAGGAACAGTTTTTTAAATAAAAGTAAAAAGAGTGAATGTTTATTGAGCAGTTAGTCTACCCCAGGTAGTCGTGTTGCTTCACTCTGAAGTCATTATTTGTCCCATTTCACAGATGAGCAAACAAAGTATGCTGTAAGTAAGGAAAGTGCTCGGATTCTCTAAGCGAAAGGGATGTGAGTGGAGTCAGTCCCATAAGGTCCATATATTTAGGAATTATTTCATTATTACATGAATGTCATTTAGTTTCTGATACAGAAATTTTATGGTTATTTTATTATATTACTAACTAACTAGTCTTTTGATAATGTTGAAAATAACACTAGTTTTAAAATTTTACTTTCTGGTTGCTCACTGGTAGTAAATAGAATACAATTGTCCTAGTAGTAATCCTGAGATATTGCTAAACCAAAATGAGGGGTTTTTTGGGGGGAGGGTTGGTTTTTTGAGACAGGGTTTCTCTGTGTAGCTTTGCACCTTTCCTGGAACTCACTCGGTAGCCCAGGCTGGCCATGAACTCACAGAGATCCACCTGCCTCTGCCTCCCAAGTGCTGGGATTAAAGGCATGCACCACCACCACCCGGCTAAAATGAGGATTTTTTTTAATAGATTCTGTGGCATTTTCTATGTAGACAATTATTGCTTGCAAGTAGAAGTTTTCTTTCTTCTTAATCCGTATGTCACTTAACTTTTTCATCTTGACTTATTATCCTAGCTAAAAACTCTGGCATAATGCTAATTAGGGTACTAGGAGTAGATTTCTTGCTTTTTTAATCCCAGAAAGAAAGTCTTCAGAATTTGACCTTTGCCTTCATCTACAGTTTCGTATATATTTCTGCTTTTGTCTGATAATCTTTTTTCTATTATTTTATGTCTATCAGTGTTTTACCTACATATTATTTCAGTGCACCACATGTGTGCCTGGTGCCTGCAGAGGCCGAAAGGGGGCATCACATCACCTGAAATTAGAGTTATATATGGTTGTGAACTGCCATATGAGTTCTGGGAATCGGATCCAGGTCCTCTAGAAGAGCAACCAGTGAGTGTTCTTAACCACTGAGTCATCTCTCTAGCCCCTAAACTAATTTTCTAATATTGTACTAACTGTATGTCTAGAACGAATCCAATTCAGTCATCATGCATCATCTTTTCCCATAGTAAAGGAGTTGATTTTTGATTTGATTTTTTTGTTTTGTTTTGTTTTTTTCAGGACAGGGTTTCTTTGTGTAACTTTGTGCCTTTCCTGGATCTAGCTCTGTAGACCAGGCTGGCCTCAAACTTACAGAGATCCGCCTGCCTCTGCCTCCCAAGTGCTGGGATTAAAGGCGTGCGCCACCACCGCCCGGCTTTTGATTTGATTCCTTTTGGAATTTTGAAGCTGTGCTTAGGAGAGGTTCTGGCCCATGTCCCCTTTTGGTAGCATGTTCATTTGATTTTTCTCACAATGTAAAGCTGGCTTGATAAAGGGCAGAGAGGGTTTTGTTCTCTGCTGTTTTATGGAAGAGCTAGGGTAGAATTTGTACTATTTCTTTTTTGATTTGCTAGAATTTATGGATGAAGATGTTGGAGTTTTATTTGTAGAATGGTATGTATTGCAAACTGACTTTACTTAATAGATACAGTATTAGAGTATCTAACCCCTTCTTGAAGGAAACTCAGTATTTTGAGTCATTTTAAGATGTTAATATTATTATAATTGTTGTTGTTGTATTTTGAGACAGGATCTCAATTATTCCAAGTGGGTTTCCAATTTGCTATGTAGCTGAGGATGGCATTGAACTGTTGATCTTCCTGTCTCTGCCTCTCGAGTGCTGGGGCTACAGGTATGCACCACTTCCTCTGGTTTATATGGAACTGAGGATGGAACCTGGGACCTGGACATGCTGCACAAGTACTGGGCCAGCTGTGCAGTGCTCCAGGCCCCATTTACCTCATTTAGCAAATGCATTAGTGTAAACTTGTTTGCCGGATTCCCTCAGCTGTCCTTTGAATGTCTGTGGGGTCTGTAATGATGGTCTTTTCTTATTTCTGGTTTTGGCTGTTTAAGTCTTCTCTGTTTTCTGTTAGGTATGGTTAAAGGTTTTATCGTCTCTGTTGCTCTAAAAAACACAAGTTTTGAGTCCATTGATTTTATTTATTGTTTTTCTGTTTTATTTATTTCTGAATGTAGATGTAATCAACCGTTTTATTAAATAAGAAACACAGAGCCGATTCAGAGAAGAAAGCCAAGAGGTCAGAACTAAGAGCCTCACCCTTCTTGCTTCAGCGATCCTCTTCAGCCAAGAGAGCTCTCCGAAAAGGGCTACTTCCTGTCTGTCCATCTTTATATAGACTGTCTGTTCTGTCTTCTTATTGGTTGTAAACCCAAACATGTGACTGCCTCGTCACTGCCTGTATGTACAGCCCTCCAGGTCCTCTATAGTATTGAGATTAAAGGCATGTGTCTCCAATGTTGGCTGTATCCTTGAACACACAGAGATCTACCTAGCTCTGTCTACCAAGTGCTATGCACCACCACTGCCACGCTCTTGCTATGGCTCTAATAGCTCTGACCCCTGGGCAACTTTATTTATTAACATACAATTAAAATCACATTTCAGTACAAATAAAATACCACCATATTTCCCCTTTTCTATTTTAATAAAAAAAAAGAAAAAGAAAAAGGTTATAACTAACAAAAGAAAAACTATATACAAAAGTACAATAACTATATACAATATATACAAGTAATAAATGCCTAAACAATGTCTAGTCCATTTGTATTTGACAAATTCAGAGAAAGTAATTTTATTATCTATCCTATTTTGGTAAGTCCAAAATGTGTCTGATTTATTTTTTATCCTAATTAATCTTTAACTATAACTAACTAACCTTCAACTATAACTAACTAATCTTTAACTCCCTCAGAGACCCAAGAAGGAAATAATATTAGCTAACAAAAATAAAAACAGGAAGTGCATGCAAGCAACTTCCAAAAAATTTGTGAGTTGACAGAAACAGCCAGCTGCCTGGACAGTCACCTGAGGTTTCTCCGTAGTGCTGGGGCATCATCTTTAGCCTATAGGCTTAGCGTATCTGACAGACTCATTTGTGAAGTAGGATGTACACAAGGTCAACACACAACTTTATTTATTAACATACAATTAAAATCACATTTCAGTACAAATAAAATACCACCATATCTGTTTCTGTGTTTATTATTTCTTTTCTTTTACTTGGCTATGGATAAACTTAAAGGTGAAAATTGAGGTCACTGAAATGAGGAAGTTCTTTCTCATAAGCTGTTTGATGCCAGAAATTTCCTTCAATACTCTATATTCGACATAGGCCACAACCACTGATGGTCATTTCAACTAATGAAAATAATTTAATGCTGCTTTTTTTCAAATTTTAATTTAATTTAAAGTATTTTCCCATTTCTATTTTTATCTTTAAAAAATCTGCTTTTTACCACCAGGCAATGGTGGTGTACACCTTTAATCCCAGCACGCAGGAGGCAGAGCCAGGCAGATCTCTGTGAGTTCGAGGCCAGCCTGGTCTGCAGAGTGAGATCCAGGACAGGCACCAAAGCTACACAGAGAAACCCTGTCTCGAAAAACAAAACAAAACAAAACAAAAATCTGCTTCTTTTTTTAGAAGAGTGCTATTCAATTTTCAAATCCTTGAGGATTTTTCCAGATACCTTTCTACTATTGATTTCTATTTTAATCCTGTTGTATATATGACTATATTCCATTTAAGACTTAAATGCTCATAAGGGCCCAGTTTTTTTTAAGTCCCAGGCTTCTTAAATATGCTTAAACCTTACTTTTCTGATGGGTTCAAAAGGTGTAATTTTACTCTTTACCTGGACTTTTGCTTTACATTGGAAATTATAATTTTGGTAGTCTAGACAATTTTAAAAAATAGAGCATATTCCACTATCAAAAACAGGAGTTTATAATGATAGTTTAAATTTCGTAATCAAATAATGCAAGATACATTGTCAATTCACATATTTCTACATGCATTTCTTTCTCAACAGTGAGAAATCTCACTCATTTTCTCATCATCGTGTGTGTGTGTGTGTGTGTGTGTGTGTGTGTGTGTGTGTGTGTGTGTTAGCATACATGTCTGGGATTCATGAAAAGAAGCCTCGAGTTTCAGGTCTTTAGGGTTGGGAAAAGAAACTCACTAGTTCTAGTTCAGTTTTTCTTGACCCCTTCTAAGGCAAAAATTACATGCCTTCAGTTGCCTGAATTGTCAGTGTTCAGTTTAATGACCTTTAAATTTCTGCATGCTTCCAATATCGCACTAAACTTAACCTTTCCTCTGAAGACAGCCCAGGCTAATCTCCACTTGAGCCTTTGACATCCAGTTACTAGATAATGATTACAATTGTTTCTCTGTAAAATATGTTTACTAAAATATAGTTCATTAGAGAAAGGAGCTGTGTTTTCTTCAGTTTTAAGGTCTCCTCTTTCAAGCAATATTTAGAATAGTGGTTGTCAACTTTCTTAATGCTGCCACACTTTAACTGTTCATCACACTATGGTGACCCCAACCACAAAATTATTTCATTGTTACTTCACAACTGTCATTTTGCAACTGTTATGAATCATAATGTAAATTATGTAATGTAAATCTGATATGCAGAGCACCTGATATGCAACCCCCAAAGGGGTTTCAACCTACAGGTTGAGCACCGATGATCTAGAATGTAACGAAGTATCAGTAAATGGACTTGTGACCATAAAAATTCCATCAGAACACATAGCCCATAGCTTTAAATAAGGGAGTGTGTCAGTTTTAATGATCTGCTCATTACATCTGCCAGCTGAGGGAGTTATGACATGAATTGTCAAGACATGAAGGGAAACAGAAGGCAGCAATTGGAATGATAATAAATCATTATGTTCCTGTGGCTGTTTACAGAGACACAGACTTCTTTTATCACTGATCAACTAGTCTTTGAAATCGGTGGGTGGAGGACAGCCCAAATTACCAAGTCATTCCCACTGTATAGATTAAGACCTTCAGTTTTAACAAGCTATTTAAAGGTAAATATAGGTTGCCTGTCCAGAGTTATTAGAGAAAAAACGTTTCTGAAGTTCATGGCTGATATTCTGACAGCTGAGATTTATTATTTTCAGATGTCTAAATGTAGCAGGTAATCAAATCTGTTGACAGCCGTATTACTTAGGAACCACTGACTCCCTTGGAAGAGGGAGGGGCTGCATGTACTGACATTTGATTTTGCAGTTGCTTTGAAGTCGTGTCTAGAGCTGTTTGGCTTGTCTTTAAATAACAACAGTAATGACAGGGGACACATACATTGTGAACATAATTCACTCAGTGTATGCTGGTAACTGCTACACTGTACGCTACATTGTTAGACTCTGAGTCAGAGAGGGTTTATCTATGTTTATGTAACCAGTGCTTATGATATGGAGTATGCTCAGAAGCAAGTGGAAAATGAATGATTAATTAATCAATTCATAAACATTACAAGGGTAAAGTAGAGCAAAATTTTTTCATTTAATATAAATACCAGGCAACTACTACATGCACTTAGAGGGAAAAAAAATAATGAAATACTAACTTCTTGATAAATAAAATGTTATTGCAAATAAGTTTCCAGCAATTGAGAAGTAGCTTCTATCAGGTCAACCCACTGCCAGATGGCAACCATAAATTCAACACAAAATATAAAATACAAGAATCTGAAGACACCAAGAGGCTTGAAAGAAACTGGAAATGCATTTATACTTGAAAGAAGGAAAAGGCGCAGTGCTATTCCTGTTTGACACAAATATTTGTCTGCAGGTAAGCCTTAGTCACAGTGGATAAAATTCTAAAAGCAATCCAGCTTTACTGGCTTGGCTATGGAACAGCATTTGGGAGACCATGGTAACTGGAGAAGGAAAAAAGCAATCCTAAACAAGAAGAAGCCATGGCCATGATATGAGCAGGGTATTCTGTAGATAAATGTGGCTCAAATTGGGTTCACTGAATGAACTATTACTATCTGTGCATAGAGAAGGCAGAAGACAGGCCAGCTAAGTCTAAAAGAACTAAACAGGGTTTTCAGCTGCTCTACTACAGGAAAAACAAAGCTGGTGATTGAACTGAAGTCAAATTAACTGCCTGCTCTAAGTCAAAATCAGGGTAGGGATGTAGCTCAGTTCATTGAGTGATGGTCTAGCATGTGTTAGGCCCTAGGCTCACACCCAGCACTGGTTCACACCCAGCACTGGCTCACACCCAGCACTGCACAAGTGGGTACAGTAGCACAGGCCTGTAGTTATAGCAATCAGGAGGTAGAGGCAGAAAGATTGCAAGTTCAAGGTCCTCCTAATGAGTCTGAGCTTACCTGTGATACACAAGACCCTGCTTCAAAAATAAAAACAACAAACAGTAAACATAGAGGGATGGAAGAGAATCCAATCCTTAAAATAATGATGATCCACACTATGATTCAAATGACCCAACCTTTCTACAGAAACAGGAAGATGTTACTGAACACAATTTGTTTTAAAAGGTATATGTGTAAAAGGACCCTGTGGTAGTTTGAGTGTAGTTGGTCCCCATAAGCTCATAGGGAGTGGCACTATTAGGAGACAGAAGTTGGTACTAGGAACTGGGCTATTGCTGTGATAGGGCTGACTATGCTTTTGTTTGAAGGAATATGGACCTTGGGACTGTGGATTACAAAAGCAATTGAATGCTTCAAGTGCTGCTTAATGGGCCATACTAGTAGGAGCATGGAAGACAGTGGTGCTGAGTGTGATTTGATGAACTGTGGGGGCTTGACTCAAGAGGTTTCAGAGAGAAAGAATAGTAATATGCAGCCCAAAAATTGTTCTTGTGATATTTTGGTAAAAAGAACGTGGCTGCTTCTTGCTCTTGTCCAAAAAAGTCTGCCTGAGGCTAAAGTGAAGAGTTTTGGATTAATTCCATTAGCAGAGGAAATTTCAAAACAGCTTAGTATAGACTCTGTCATGTGGTTACTAGTGTTCATGCTTATAAATATTTATAATGAAAAGGAGCAAGCTAAGAAAGGAAAAGTACAAAATGTATAATTAGAGGAGAAAAGGAGCACCAGGAAGTGGAATGGAGCTAAGTCCTGTGTTCAAGGAGATAAACAGATTAAGAATGAAATAAAGGGAGTGATGACCTCAGGGCAAGATCCCACCCAGCTAAGCTTCCAACTTGTGAAAAGGAATTAAAGAACAGCTTACAGCTGCTGGGTCTAGTGGTGAATGCCTTTAATCCCAGCACGTGGAAGGCAGAGACTAGTGAATCTCTGAGATTGGTCTACAGAGCAAGTTCCAGAACAGCCAAACTTAGGCAGTGAAGGAAACCATCAAAAACAGAAAGCTGGTGAAGATGTAATTCAACAAGGGGGCCATGTTCCAGCCCCAGCAAGCAGCAGAACTTGGCAGCTTCAGCCATGTGGTTCTGGATTTAGAGTCAAGGACAGAAGAAAAGGGTTATGAAATATTCCTCCACAACTAAGGAAAGCTGCTGAGGCCAGGCATGAGTCAGGGGTGTCAGGTGAATGGAAATGGAAGCCTAGAGAGGCCATTGTGTGAAGCTGTGAAGTTGAAGCCTGGATTGCCTTAGAGATCTCAAGATGTTAAAGATGCCAGAGTCATAGGATACCTGCTGAGGAAAAGTGCTAATAGGGAGAGGAACCAGCCTGAGAGAAAGAAGTGGGTTACAGTCAACAAAGCTGAGGGAGTTGGAGATTTGAAGAGCATTTTGACATCAGACATGGAGATGCAGAGGTTGGAGTTTGCCCAGCTGGTTTTCTGTCTTGCTTTGGTCCAGTATTTCCTCACTATGCTCCCTTCCCTACATTTTGGAATAGTAATGTATATCCTCTGCCATTATGTTGGAAGTATATGATTTGTTTTTTTATTTTGATTTTATGGGGGATTATAGTTAAGAGATTCCATGAATCTCAGGAAAGACTTTGAACTTTGGATTTAAAATATTGTTGAGACTGTGATAGACTATGGGGATTTTTGAAGTTGGATTAAATGCATTTTGCATTATGATATGATTACAAGTTTATGGGGGCCATGGAGTATAATGTGGTAGTTTGAATATAATTGGCTCCCATAAGCTCATAGGGAATGGGACTATTAGGAGGTATGGCCTCATTGAAGTAAGTGTGGCCTTGTTGGAAGAAGGGTGTCACTCTGGGGGTAGGCTTTGAGGTCTCCTATGCTCAAGCTACACCCAATGATACAGTTAACTTCCTGTGGCCTGTGGATCAAGATGTAGTACTCTCACCTCTTTCTCCAGTACCATGTCTGCCTGCATGCCACCATGTCCATCCATGATTATAATAGACTAAACCTCTGAAACTATAGGCCACACAGTTAAATGCTTTCCTTTATAAGAGTTGTCATGGTCATAGTGTCTCTTCACAGCAATTGAAACTCTAATAAGACAGACCCAGATGCTGAAATTAGCATACAAGGATATAAAGTGCAATTATAACCAATTTGAGGATTCAAAGGAAAACTTACAACAAATGAACAAACAGAAAAGTGTTAATAGTGGAATCAAAACCATGGAAGAGATCTGTCAGCATCTGTTGGGATGCAGGCAGGAGGCTCAGCTCCCCACCACCCTCAGCAGATCCAGGAGTTACCCTAGCTGTTTTGGGACCTCAACTTGGGCCAAACCAGGTTTCGTAACTTCAATGAAGAGAAGAATTTCAGAGGACAAGCCAGTTTATGATGTGGAGTCAGAGTTTAATAAAGATATCTTAATAGAGGTTTAAACACAAGTATTAAGAAAAAGAGAAGAAGCCTGGCATGGTGGCACATGCGTTTAATCCCAGCACTTGGGAGGTAAAGGCAGGCAGATCTCTCAGGGTTTGAGGAAGCCTGGTCTACACAGTGAACTCCAGGCCAGCCAAGGCTACAAAGTGAGACCCTGTCTCAAAATCCAACCCTGCACAGATAAAAAAGAAAAAAGAAAGGAGGGGCACACAGAAGAGAGTCAAACCATACTCCTGAGGGTATGGGTGTGTGCTTCTCTGTGGGAGAATTGGAGCTTGTTGCTTTTGCTTTACAATAGTTACAAGATTTGGGTGGGATATAAATCTACTGTCTTCAAACAGTTGCTTAAGAAGTCTGAGTGTGTACAGACAGGCCAAAACTGATGAGGTAAAAGCTGTCTCACAGACATAGAGATCTATGAAAAAGTTAACAGTTTTGCTTGAGAGTCTTGGGCAATGTCTGGGGAAAGGCCCTATCAGTAGGTATGGACATTCAGGCCTTACCTGGGCCATTGTTACTTCAACACAAAGCATTCGTGTATGAAAGGAACATTGTCTCCATGCTGGCAGCCTTTACAGCAAATGTTAATTGTGCTGGAATTTTAATGAATTGGCTGGTGAGAGGCTTCAGACTCCAAGTGAGGTGCCTCTTTCCCTTCTCATGTGCCCATGATTGATCTCATCTTTCTATCCTGCCTCAACCAAATGAAAATTTATAAAAGGAGAAACAGGGCTTGAGTATATAGCTCAGTGATAGAATACATACTGAGCATGCACAAGGCCCTGGATAGTAAATGTAGTGGTTTGAATAACAATGGCCCCCATAGGTTCGTATATTTGATTACATAGTCATCAGGGAGTGGCACTACTTGAGAAGGATTAGGAAGTGTGTATAGACGAAATTCTAAACAGTCTTAGTAAAGAAGAAACACAGAGCCAAATACAGAGGAAATAGCCAAAGAGATCAGAGCAATAGCCATGACTAGCTTTAGCTTACCACCAGCAGTAGCTTCCCCAGAGAGAATTTCTTCCTGCCTGACCTGTGTTTTTATTGTCTTTCTGTTCTGCCTTCTCATTGGCTCTAAGCCCAGCGACATGACTTCCTCACCACTGCCTGTCTATATGGACCTCCAGGTCTCTATGGTTGGTACTGGGATTAAAGGCTCATGTCACCACGCTTGGCTGTATCCTTGACCACACAGAGACTCTGCCTGCCATGTGATCAGATTAAGGGCGTGTGCCACCAGTGCCAGACTTCTGCTTAATAGGTATTCGACCTCTGATCTCCAGACAACTTTATTTATTAACGTACAAATAAAATATCACATTTCACCACAAATAAAATGTCACCACAGGAGTGGCCTTGTTGGACAATGTGAGTCACTAGGGGTGGGTTTCAAAACCCCAAGCCAGGCCCAGTGTCACTCTCTCTCTTCCTGCTGCCTGTGGATCTGGATGTAGACTCTTCAGCTACTTCTCCAGCACCATGTCTGCCTGTGTGCTGCCACGCTTCCTGCCATGGTGATAATGGACTAAACCCCTAAAACTGTAAGCAAGCCCAGTGAAATGATTTTGTTTTATAAAAGTCTTTGTGTCTCCTCACAGCACTGGAACACTGACAAAGACAGTAAAAAGAAAAGAAGGAAGAAAAAGAGGAAGACAATGAAGACAAAGATGAGTTTGAAATTAAGAAGTCACAAGATGACTTTAGCAGTATACTTAAATGAGAGAAAAGTTCATTTGAAGCTATCCAAAGACAATGTGAAACACTGAAGAAAAAAAAATGAGAAGAAAATAAAGTACCTCAGGGAGTGATGGGGATGGCGTAGAAAGAGCTATCATATGTATAGCACGCTACCAAGAGAAAAGTGAGGCACTGGGGTGAGCTCTGAGGTTTATAGCCCGCTCCACTTCCTATCTGCAATCTGGTGGTGTCACAATAGTGAGAAAGACATTAATTCATTTGCTGGGGCTGCACACCATGACCCAAACCATACCTACTAGACCCCACCTCCCAACACCACCAGGTTAAGGACCAAACCTTGACTCCAGTTCGTGTTTGGACCCAGTTTAACTTTACAGCTTTCCCACTATTCGGCCAATATGGTGGACATAGCTCAGTACGAGCAAGCCCAGGGCTGGGGAGGCTCTTCAATGGACCTCAACAGCAGAGAGAGGAATGCTGCTTTCTTCCTTCTCAGGGGGATGTGGTCATTCTGAAACTTCACACTGTTAACACTGAGAAATGACAAAATGAACAGGGAGTGGTGGCGTGTGTTGTTGCCTTGAATGACGTTAACTGGACTTCTTTCAGAGTGAAAGCCAGGGTCAAGAAGACCTGGAGAGAAATGAGTGCAAGACATGCTCACTCTCTGCTGTTCCTCCCCCTTAGATTTGTATCTGTCAAAATTAGTTGGCTTTTGTGAGAATATCTGTTACTTGGAGAGCAATTAAAGATGTTTGTTCTTTTTTTGGCAATCACAATCACTTCTGAACTCCACAATATCACTTTGTCTTCTTCTAGAACAATAAGAAAATGGCACGTGGATTGAAGGGAGGTGGGGCGGTTTTGTGATTTGGGTAGAAACCCTCAAACACTTGCTTTATATCTAAGTAGTACTTGGGTTTGTATGTGATTTGCCCCAATCCTTCAGGTGCTGAAATGTTGGTGCCAGTGTGGGGCTGTTGGGGGAGTGGTATTTAGATCATAGTACATTACCCTCCAAGTTAGTTAAGGTGGGTCTTGTGAGACTGGTTTACTTATTTTGAGAACAGGTTGTTATAAGAGGGCTTGGGAACCCCCCTGTATTTTCTTCCACATATGTACCTACCATGTGTCATGAGGCCATCACCAGAGCTGCACAGACCCCGGCATCATGTCCTTGAACCTTCAGAACTATGAGACGTGAACTTCTTTTCTCTATAAAGTACTTAGGGTATTTTATTATAGCAACACAAAAGTGCTAGCATAGATGACATAGTGATGACATAAATGCTGGATGAATACGTTTTAGTTGGTTGTGCTTATGCTATCTTCAGAGCATTGAATTGTTTTTATTTAGTTATTATCAATCAAATATTAAACAGAGCCTTCTGGGAAACAATCTCCACATGACTAGTGTCTTTACTGTAGCCCTAACTTGACTGCAGAATTGCATCCTATGAAAGGGTGGAAATATTTATTATAAATATTGATATGAGGAAGAAATAGAGCTAGCAACCAAACTACACTGAGATACAACTGTCTGGTTATTTCCTTGAGTGTCAGCAAGGAAATCCAGAATCTGTTCCGTTATTGAATCCTGTGGTTCAGGGTCTCCGCGCCATTTTCTTAGAACATCCCTTCACCTTACAGTCTTATCTTTGTGGTCTCACTGGCGAGACAGCTCAAACAACATTGTGACTATGGGCACCGCAGTGACAGCACTGAGCAGACTCTCTAGTCCTGACATCCTGGAGCATCAACTCAAAATGCAGAGAGAAAAACAGAGAGCTTCCGTCTACCACCAACCTCATCTCAAGGCCCACTATTTTCATTTTAAGGGTTTTTTTTTTGGGGGGGGGGTCTCTGCATTACTGAAGATCCTTTGTATTATGTCCTGATGAGGTTGAGAAAGCAAGCGATGGAATTATAAGAGCATCTGAAAATATGATTGGGAAAAACTTAACTGGCCAGATGTCATGCTGTTTAACTTTGCTTAAATAGGTTTTAAAGTAAAAATGTTTTCCAGATAGGAGACCATGGTAAATGAAGACCACATGAGAATAGGAAGAAACAAAGTGCTAGCGAGGCCCACAGAAATCCACAAAGATACCCCCACAACAGACTGCTGGCAATGGTCGAGAGACAGTCTGAACTGACCTACTCTGGTGATGGGATGGCCAAACACCCTAATTGTCGTGCTAGAAACCTCATCCAACTACTGAGGGATCTGGATGCAGAGATCCATGACTAGGCCCCAGGTGGATCTCTGGGAGTCCAATTAGTGAGAATGAGGAGGGTTTATATGAGCGAGAATTGTTGAGACCAAGGTCGGATAAAGCACAGAGACAAATAGCCAAACAGATGGAAACACATGAAATATGAACCAATGGCTGAGGGGTCACCAACTGGATCAGGCCTGCTGTGGATATCGCTATATGTAAATAAACTCTGATTGGCCAATAGCCAGACAGGAAGTATAGGCGGGACTAACAAAGAAGAGAATTGAGGGAACAGGAAGGGAAGAGAGAGACTGCCTGGAGCCACCGCCAGGACAAGGAAGATGTAAGGTACCAGTAAGCCATGAGCCATGTGGCAAAGTAAAGATTAATAGAAATGGGCTAAATATAAGAGTAAGAGCTAGACAATGACAGGCCTGAGCTAATGGCCAAGCAGTTTAAATAATATAAGAGTTTGTGTGTTTATTTTATAAGTGGGCTCTGGGACTGGCGGGACTTGGCGGTGGGAGCTGGAGAAAAATTCTCCAGCTACAAATGGCGTCCAACGTGGGGCAAGAGTTTCCACCTAAAACCTGAAAAAAGATTCTAAAACGGAGCTAAAAACAGCTTCCTAATTGTCTCTCTCAAATGAGCGGCAGCTGCTGGTTTGAGCTATTGGCGGGTTCCTAGCATGTGCTTGATCTGCAGTATGGCGGGAATAAGGCCTCTGCAAGTGGCACATTAAGCAGCGTGGTAGATTTAGCCTTTGCAGGTACAAAACAAAAAAAGAGGTTTCTGGGCTACATGCTGCTTGGATAAAAGCATAGACCCACGATAGCTCCCAGAGCTGGTGGTAAACGTAGCCATGTTGGGAAGCTGAGGTGGGCGGAGCCAGCAGCCACAGCTGCTGCAGTTTAAGGCCAGAGATTCACAATAAGACAGATTCAGATGTAATAGTTTACAATGTGTGTAAAAGATACATAGGCTTGAAAGAGAAAAAAAAAGGTGATATATAGAGTTATAGAAACAAATACATAGTTTTAAAAAATAAAGTCTTTAAAGAGACAGTAAAGGTAGTATAAAAATAAGCCACGTAAAGATGAATATTACACAGAGAATCTGGATTGTGTTGTCTTTGGGATTCTTAACTGCAGAGAGATATTTGATTGTAAAGGAAGCTGAGTTAAACCAATATGCATATTTTAAAGATATCTTGACTTCAAAATTTGGATATAAGGATATGTTACTTTGGAAAGGAGTCTCTGCTTTTGTTCCCACAGAAAGCCAAAGGCTATGGATTTGTTCCAGATTAATATACATCAGGTTTGACCAGCCAAGACCCCCTGAAGGTCTCCAATGACACCATGGCCCAGATGATCCAACATCCAGAATGGTTTGAAGGCATCTGGCTCAGACGATACAGCCTCATGGACTATTCCATAATTCTAAAATTTTCTTTGTTTCCCCATAAGATACAGCGCCCCCTTCCAGCAGGAAGTAGTAAGAGAAGCTACACCCAAATTCCCAAATTATATGTAATTTTACTTTGTTAAGGTTAAAATCTTCCTTTTTGAAAAAAAAAAAAGGGAGGGGGAAGTGCTGTGGGATGTATGGCAAATGTGTTGCTAATTAATCAATAAAACACTGATTGGCCGTTGGCTAGGCAGGAAGTATAGGCGGGGCAAGGAGGAGAATAAAGCTGGGAAGTGGAAGGCTGAGTCAGAGAGACACTGCCAGCCGCCACGATGAGAAACAGCTTGTGAAGATGCTGGTAAGCCACGAGCCATGTGGCAAGGTATAGATTAATGGAAATGGATTAATTTAAGCTGTAAGAACAGTTAGCAAGAAGCCTGCCACGGCCATACAGTTTGAAAGCAACATAAGTCTCTGTGTTTACTTGGTCGGGTCTGAGAGGCTGTGGGACTGGCAGGTGAAAGAGATTTGCCCTGACTGTGGGCCAGGCAGGAAAACTTAAGCTACACAGGCCCTCTGAGTGGGTGAGACAGTTGATTGGCCTGATCTGTTTGGGAGGCATCCAGGCAGTGGCACCGGGTCCTGTGCTCATTGCATGAGTCGGCTGTTTGAAACCTGGGGCCTATGCAGGGTCCCTTGGCTCGGCCTGGGAGGAGGGGACTGGACCTACCTGGACTGAGTCCACCAGGTTGATCTCAGTCTGTGGGGAAGGCTTTGCCCTGGAGGAGATTGGAATGGGGGGCGGGCTGGGGGAAAGGTGAGGGGGGAGGGAGGGGGGAGAACAAGGGAATCTGTGGCTGATATATAGAACTGAATTGTATTGCAAAATAAAAATTTAAAAAAAAAATAAAAAATAAAAAAAATAAAAATAAATATAAAAAAAAATGTTTTCCAGGCATGGTGGTGTGAACATCTGTAAATCTAGCCCTTGAGAGGCAGAGACAAGAGAATCAAGAGTTTGAGGCTAGCCTGGGCTATATAATAAGTTCTAGGCAAGCCTGGACTATGTGGTGAGACCTCCATATTAAAAAACCCAAACACCAGCACTAAATATATATGGTTTTAATTTAATGGTACACACATATATCAAGCTATCCATTCACATTTTACCTTTATATTCATACTTTATATCAAAACTCATGTTAACCAAAGTTAACTTGCTTGACCTCTGTTGAAGTATCTCTTTATTTTAAGGTACTTTCATCTAATCTCATAGCTTTCCTTCTCAAACTTCAGAAATAACATTCAGGACTCTCAGTGACATATAAGCAATAAGGAAAAGAACATCAGAAACACTGAATATATCTAAGGCAGTGGTTAGAAATAGATTTCTTCTAACGTTCCATATTCACAGGGAAAGCTGTGAGGTGCATGTGGGTCACTTAGTCACTGCAGAGTTGGATCTTCCCCTGAACCATTACAAATCTCTCGTATTTGAACATTCCCTCTTTGGAGACATCTCTTTTCAGAAGATGCCAGCCATTAAAATAATATTGCACTTCTGTGTAATTTTTGTTGTTAGCACTTTGGGGATATTTCAGCTCTCTCTGTCTCTCTGTCTCTGTCTGTCTGTCTCTGTCTCCCCCCCACCCCCATGTGTGTGTGTGTGTGTGTGTGTGTGTGTGTGTGTGTGTGTGTATTAAATCCAGGTTCTTACACAAGTTAAGCAAGCACGCTACCACTCAGCAATGTCAGCAACCTTTTTTTTTTCCTCATTTTGAGAGGGGGGTCTGTCCTAGTTGCCCAAATGACCTCACACCCACTGTGTAGCCCAAGCAGGCCTTGTACTCATGATCTTTCTGTCTCAACCTCCCAGGTATTTCAGATTACAGGTCTGTGCCACCAGATAACTTACTTTGAACATAACACCATGCATGTAATTATAGGAGTTAAATGACCTGTTTGAAGAATCTATCTTATAAAGTATTACTATAGGACTGGAGAGATGGCCCAATGGCTAAGAGCACTTGCTGCTCTTCCAGAAGATGGAAGCAGAGAGCCTGAGTTAGTTCCCAGAGCCCATGTTAGACAGCTCAAAATGCCTGTTACTCCAGCTCCAGAGTTTCCAATACCCTCTTCTAGCTTCCTTGGGCACCTGCACACACACACACACACACACACACACACACACACACACACACACTCGAATAAAACATTTTAAAGCATTTATATAGAGCAAGGTTTAACCATCAACTAGTAAATATTTAGTATGCTGTTAAATTTCTGCAATGGGCAAGTTAGAAAACTACCAACAAACAGCAGAAATTGACTTGAACACACACAGATTTCATTAGCAACCATCAAGAGAAGATTGAAGTGGGAATAGAAAGCAATTCAAAACTGACCTCTCAGTACTGTTTACATTCATTGTTCAATTGACACCTTCTCAGGTTCAATATATACTATTATAAGCTTTCTAGAAGATGTGCATTGAACATTTATGCTTCATAAGGAAAACAGAATCAGAGTCCAAAGTCACTGATAATGTATTTGACTATTTCTTTCATGACCATATCCATTGTCTTGTCTGAATTTCTAAGAATCATCTGGGAGGGAAAAAAAAGGAATTTTGATGCTTTTGTGAGAGTAATACAGAAACTATGGCTGCCATTTTGGATGAGAGAGGAAATTTTGTACAGTTTACTTTGAACAAAGTGTTTTGATTGATTTTTTAAGGAGGAAATGACTAAGTTGTATCCTTTTCATAAACATATATGAAAAATACTGGAAAACTAAGTGTATAGATCCAGTAAAATAATGATAAACCATGGCAATGTGGTGTTTATCTCAAGAATGCAGAGCTGGTTTCATACGCAAAAGTCAATAAATGTAATTTGTTACATTGGCAAAATAAAGACTCAAAACCATAGGATATTCTTAATAGATATATAAAACATACTTGGAAAAAGACAAACTCTTGATTTAAAAATTTACAAAATAAATGTTTAAGTAAACTAGAAATCAAATGGAACATACTTGACCTGATAGAAGAGATCCACACAAATCTTTTAGTTAATATAATATGTAGTGATGAAAGAATCATTGTGTTGCCTTCCCAGATAGACAGAGGGGAAGATGTCCTCTTTTAATGTGCTGTGGAAATCCTAGATGGTCAAACACAGTGGTAAAGTGAAACAAGTACCATAATATTTATTGATGATGAAACTTGTAAGGCATCTACTAAGCAACTAGTGAAACTCTTGTGTGACAAGATTTTTTCGTGGGGAGACACAACACACACACACACACACACACACACACACACACACACACACACACATACACACACACACACCCCTACTCATTCCAGATAGGGATCCCAGGACTGACTTATAGGTAAAAAATCCAAGCTCACTTCTGAATTTTGAAAATTTTTTTTATATATATAATTTTTTATTAAAATAAAGATTTTCTTTTCTTTTACATACCAACCGCTATTCCTCCTCCCTCCTCTTCTCCTGCTCCCCCCACCTACCCTCATCCCACTCCCATCCCCTCCTCATAGAGAGTAAGGCCTCCCTTGGATAGTCAACACAGGCTGTTATACAGTGTTGGGGCCAGACCTAGCCCCTCCCCCCTGCATCAAGGCTGAGTAAGGCATTGCACCACAGGGAATGGGCTCTAAAAAGCCAGTTTGTGTACCTGGGGTAAGTCCTGGTCCCATTGCCAGGGGACCCACAAACACATCAAGTCATGCAACTTTCACCCACATTCAGAGGGCCTAATTTGGTCCCATGCAAGCTCTATTATGCAGTGATATAAAAACAATGCCATCATGAAATTTGTAGGCAAATGGATGGAACTAGAAAAAAGTCATCCTGAGTGAGGTGACCCAGACCCAGAAAGACACACACGGGATGCACACACTCATAAGTGAATGTTAGAAGCAAAGCCAAGGATAACCAGGCTACAATCCCCAACCCCAGAGAAGCTGGGTAAAGAGGAGGACGCTTCTGAATTTTAAAGCACACCAATCTGTGGTGGTATTGTGTTTCCCAAAATATTGTGCACCCTAATAAACTTATCTGGGGTCAGAGAACAGAACAGCCACTAGATATAGAGGCCAGAAAATGGTGGCACACACGCCTTTAATCCTATCACTTGGGAGACAGAGATCCATCCCGATCTCTGTGAGTTTAAAGCCACACTGGAAATAGCCAGGCATGGTGACTCACACCTTTAATCCCAGGAAGTGAGCCTTTAATCCCAGGAAGTGATGGCAGAAAGCAAAAAGGTATATAAGGCATGAGGACCAGGAAGGAACTAGGTGGGTTAAGCTTTTAGGCTTGTAGCAGCAGTTCAGCTGAGATCCATTCAGATATGAGGACACAGAGGCTTCCAGTCTGAGGAAACAGGATCAGCTGAAGAACTGGCAAGGTGAGGTGGCTGTGGCTTGTTATGCTTCTCTGATCTTCCAGCGTTCACCCCAATACCCAGTCCCATGTTTGTTTTTATTAATAAGACCTTCTAACAATTCGTGCTACACCAATCCCTGGGGTCGTCCCAAGCTCAAGACTTGAAATCCCCCCAATCCCCACACTGGAAATATCCACCTTGGAAAACTCCATTGAGTTCTTCGCTGCTTCTCACCCAAGCAGAGGCAGCCACGCTTTTGTGTATTTCTCAATAAATCTCTTGTGTGGGGCTCATTATGCAGTGTGACTTTGTGGTGTTCCTTGGCTCTCAACCGCCAGAATACCTTTCCTTCAGGCTACAGCACTTACATTGGGGAAACTTTTCCCCTCAGAGTTGTAACACGTAAATGACCAAAGTATGGATACCACTGAGTCCACCTTGGTGAACCAATGAATTTCATTGGGGTTACTTGCCTAAACATGGATGAAGAGTTACCCACAGGAGCAGAAATGACTCAAAGACAGCCACATTACCAAAGCTCACCCCAGCATAGGTGACAACTCACAAAAACTGGAAACCTGGGGCCCACTGCACAGCCTACAGGCAGCTCAACAGGTTGGAGAACATCTTTCTCTGTAATTCAGTTGGTCTAAACTTCTTCTAGGCAGCTCTGCTGGTTTCTGCTTCTTCCAGGCAACTGGTCTGGTCTCAGAGTCTTCTTTGCAGGCTGGCTTCTTTGAGAATGACTCTCATCAGGCTTTACTGCTTACTCTGGGAGGGAGGAGCCTAGAGAATATAGTCAGTTTCAGGTACTTCCTGAAGCAATTTTGAGTTGGCTACCATCTTTCTTAAAACCTTTCCCATGGGATGGAATGTTTCAATCTCTGGAAGAAAGTGCTACGCAAGAAAAATTAATCAGATTTAACCATGTTATAAGTTGCCTTATCGATATTCTAAAACCAGTAATGTTATGCACTAACACCAGACAATTGGGAAACAAATATTTCATTTACAGTGGTAACTTGGGAGGCACCGAATACTTGCAAACTAGTTAAGAAAAGTCAGACAAGATTTGACATTAAAAATGATAAAACTGCTGAGAGAAATGAAGAAAACTCAAATAGCTGGAGATGGATACTATTTACTGGATAAAAAGATTCAGATGCATTTGAGAAACAATAAAGCTAAGAGTTTATACTAACTGAAATCAACATTTATACTCATCATGAAATTGCCATACCATCCTAAGAACCAATTGGTATCATAGCTCAGAAATAGAGCTCAACAAGCAAAAGGTATTGGAACTATTGGATATTTAAGTGGAAAAAGTTTATGCAAAATGAAGTTGAATGTCCTTCAACACTACTTCTATCTAAACAGTAATCCATGTATCATTGTTTTTTACTTATGCATTGGTAATGTATTAGTAGTTAATCAAAGTACTGTTTCTAAAAATACAGTGATATTCTTGCTGTTAGGCTATTTATTTTCAACAAAAGTAATTGATTTAAATTATAAAGGAAGAGATTTTCATTAATAATAGTTCTAAAGATAGCATATGAAGTAAATAAAAATTACCCATGACCACACAACCCAGAAATTACCTGAAAATGAAATTTTGTGGTAGTTTTCCAAAGCCTTTCTGTACAATGCCATAAAATTTGTAAATTTCTTAGCATAGTGTTAAATTACTTATAATTTTTTTATTTGTGAATTCTTAGGATTTAATTATTTTTGTTTGTATATTATCTTTCATTTCAATATATTTCTTGATTTCTGTGATTGTATTTTCAAATGGCATAAATTTTAATTGTAAGCTATGTTCAAGTCACACTTCATTAGATATCTGTTCCTAGGGTACCTATCAAGCTCATAAACATTCTTCCTCCATTGAATATTCCCCACTCAAAATATGCCATATCTATTAAGCAAGAATGCTTCAAGGAAGTAATTTTGAAACAGTTATATTTTTGTTGTCTGTGGTGACTTTGAGTTTGTCTTATCTGCTCAGTACTTCCTTGCCCTTAGTAAAATTTAAGGAAAATCATAAACTGAACATTTCAACACTGTACCTAAATGTCCTGTTACAGGAGTAGGTATAGAAACAGTGATCAGACCAAATTTACAGCACATAACAACGTGGCGTGACCACAAATGATTGTTCAAGTGCTCATGATCTGACTTAAATTTGTCGGTTTTCCTCTCAGCCAAGGATGTTTGTTCTTCATGGGTCCTGAGACTGTACCCTGATACTGTGGGCTAAAGAACAGAGAAAGGCCATCCTCAGAAAGAAAAACAGGAGGAAAGTAAAAAGAGAAGCAAGGATGGACCAGAGGCATTTCCTTAAGCCTGCTAGCTATGGACCCTGGTTTCAGTTCCTTCTAGAACTTCCCTAGCTTCCTGCCTTTGGGTTCTGAGAAGATCCTTGTTCACAACAATTCCTAACTTTCCTCCCTCCCTCCCTCCCTCCCTCCCTCCCTCCCTCCCTCCCTCCCTCCCTCCTTCCCTCCTTCCCTTCCTTTTCTCTCTCCCCTCCTCCTTCTTCTCTTCTTTTGTGAAGTTGACTTAGTATCAAATAAACCTAAATAATACAAAAATAAAGTGATCTATGAGAGGCTTTCTCCTATAATCAACCAATCCTCTTTATGTTCTACACATCCTTGGCTTTACATATGGAAAGTATCACCTATCTAGTCCCTCAATAGTTTATGTTCAATTTTCACTAGAAATCTTTTGTGATACTGGCTCATCCACCAAGGGTTTTGTATATAGAGATCACCCTTGCTCCTTTGATGCTTTATTGTGAAACTTTCATGTGTGTTTTCCTGACCAGAGAGTGTGGATCGTTAGAAAATGCTTAGAATTTGACATCTGATGACTCCTTTAGGTTGTTGTTTTCTTAAAATCCTAATCCTAACACATGGTTTTTAGAAAGGTATTACACTAATTTCCTCTAAGGAGACACAAATAAATATCTTTTAATTCAAGACAGAGCATCAACAATAGACCAAGAATAGATTCTACTTAGTCCAATATGTGAATCAAAGAGTTTATTTGGCTTACTTATAGGAACAAGGGTAAAAGGTTACTTCCAGGAACTGGCAATCCCTCCAAACAGCTGCATCAACACTGAGTTCTGCCCCTTCATGAATGATGACATCATGGAAGCTACATCACAGAGTCCTACTTTTAGTTAACCTGACACTTTCCATTTACTCTGGCATCTCCCAAGATCATTTTATCTAGGAGGTGAAGGGGGCAAGAAGGAGTCAAGACCAGACTCTCAGGTAAGAGAACTATTCCCCTACCCCTTCAGCCTACTAGAGTGTGTCAGTACATCTATTACTGATACCATAGAATTATCTGACATTGTCGTGTTCTGTTTATTTTGCTGCCATGGCGACTGGGCCGAAGTCATTCCTTCTCTGAGATGGATATGGAATGATGATGGTATGTCTAAAGGAAAAATCTATACTGAAACAAAGGGAAATCAAGTTTAGTTTATCTTACTATTATTTCAAATGTTGTCGATAAGCTTAACACTAAAAATTAAGCACTTAAAAATTTTTATTCTTGAATGTCAATGAATTCTGTTTTTAAACATTTGGCTTGGGTTCAGAGACAGTTCTGTGACGTGTTTTTAGTGATTGATGCAAAGAGATAATATTCACTCACAATGCTAACTTTTTTTTTTCAGTTATATCCAGTGTGCTAATCAGCTTTCTATTACTATAACTGTAAGTGTTACAGCTCTGAAGAGAAAGGTATACTGGAAGTCAGAAGCCAAGGATTACCTCCAGCTCTGAAGGAAAAGGTATCCCAACAGCTCTGTTCCAGTCGGGAAGTTTTCCCCCAACAAAGTGTTACATTCCTTGTCCCAGGAAAGGTTTCCCTAATGCAAGTGTAACAACTCTGCTGCAGAGAAATGTTACAGCTCTGTTCCAGTCGGGAAGTTTTCCCCCAACAAAGTGTTACATTCCTTGTCCCAGGAAAGGTTTCCCTAATGCAAGTGTAACAACTCTGCTCCAGAGAAATGGTACAGCTCTGCTCCACTAAGAGAGTTTCCCAGCAGAAATGTAGCGGTTCTGCTCGGCTCTACCTGGAGCCATTACAGCTCTGCTTTGCTCTGGTGAAAGAAACTCATCACTACAAACCTCAAGAGATTTATATGGGAGGGAGGAATCCAGGGAAGTGGCTGCCTCTGCCAGGGTGGAAAAGAGGCAGCCCCAAACTGAACAGGTATAGGACTTATATAGGGTTTTTTAGGGGGTGGAGCTTTCCAAGGTGGAGCTTTTCAGGGTGGGGATTGGCAGGATTTCAATTCCTGTGCTTGGGACAAACTCAGAGATTGGTTGGATTTCATGGTTGTTTTTGTGTTCAGGGAATGGTTGGATTTCAGTTCCTGAATTGGTTAGGGTCAGAATGTATTTCTTTGGCTCTGATCTCAGGGCCAGGGTTTTCTTTCACTTGCCTTTTTTACCCTATAATAACAAATTACCCCTCAAAACAGCTTATACAGAGAAAAGGTTTAATTTGTTTTATGGATTTGTTGGTTTCAGTCCATAAACCTTTTAGCTACAAGTCTTTGGGCTAGCATACATTTAGTTTTAAGAAACTTGTTTTCTATATATTATATACAAAATCTCATTCTCAAACTGTTGAAAACTGTAATTAAACTAAACTACAGTGGTTCAATAAATATCCAATGTTAGGTGTCAGTGCTACAGCGTTGCAGAGGAAAAAGAAGAGATTAGACATGGAAGTGGTTTGAAGAAGCAATATATAAAATAAGGCTGCAGAGAGTGAACATTGAACTTCAGAAGTTCTGAGGTAGACAATAGAGAGGTGGAGTAAAACATAGACAGAGACGCTAACTGCAGAGGTACTAAGACAGAGGGTCCACCCTATATTTCTGATAACCCTTCCTTCACTCTTTCTTTAGGTTCTTCTGAAGTAAGTGAAAGCTGAAATGGTTGGAGAGAAATTTCTAGAAGGGGATGAGGTTTGATATGGATCCTGAAGGTGGAGATTTGAGAGAATAAAGCATTGAAGATAAAACCTGAGCCAAAGCATAGGGACGAGAACATGCTCTATTTTGCAGAGGAGCGATCTACCTTTCTAGACTTTAGTGTGTGCCAGAAACTGTGGGAAACTGCCCAGGTGAGTATGGTGGATGAAGACATGTCAGGGGCATTTGAATATGAATGGCAGCAAGAAGGAATTGCTGAACTACAGAGTATCAGGATAGAAACTGGGATGAGGTTATGCAAGATGCATTGGATGGGTGGAGGCTGAAGCCAGGCAAGCTAATTGGGGCATCCTATAGTGATCCATCTGTCACACAGTGAAGACCTTATCAACATAGTGCAGATGTGAGAAGGGATGGGAGGTTGTTCAAGAGATGAAAAATGTCTGGTTTTAAGCATGAACAGCTAGAGAAGACAATGGAGCTTCCTGTCTAAAAAGAGTCTGCATGTGTGGGATTGGGGCTTAGAGGAGAGTGTAGGGTGGAAATGCATGTTGAGATATAAGGAATAGCCAATGGCATGGTTCAGCTGAATTCAAGAAAAGGAAGATCTTTGGAAAGGGAATGTGAAGAGAAGGGTGGAAAGATGTGGTGAAGATGTACCCATGTTAAAGGCCTTGGACAGGTAAAATGAGCCAGGCTTGTGGAAACATGCAGCCTGGGAGGTGAGACTCAAGGGTTGCCAGAGAATTTAGAGAACAAAGTGGATGAGGAACCAGAGAAGGTGACTGAAGAAAATCACATTTGGAAGAGTTCCATTAATGACGTGGGATTAAAAATCAAGGAGAGGAAGGATAGGAGGTGGGGACTTGCAAACATGGGCAGCGTCGTGAAGCTGTTATGAGCATGGGCTCTGGCAGCCACTCTTCTGCATCTTGGATCCACTAAAACAGGACAACTTAATTTGCAGAGGCTTACCCATTATAATGTACTAGGTTGACTGTCTGTCATGGCCCTAACTCATGTCTTTCCCACCAGTTCATGTGATCTTATTTAGAAATGAAGGTATTGCGGATCTAATGAGTCAATATGAATTCAGACGAGGGAAAGGTGGGTTGGTAGTGCAGTGCAACTGGGTTCCTTGTAAGAAGTGAAGAGAGACATAAGGAGAACACCTATGCCTATAATGACAGGAGCAGTCTGGGGTTACATAGCTGTAAACCAAGAAGCACCTAGGGCTGCTGGAAATAGCAAAAATAAAAAGGAAGGCCTGGACTAGATCCTGACCTAGCACTTTAGGAGGAACAGGGCTCTTGCCTCTGGGAATACGAGAAAAGAAATTCTGTTCTTTTGAGCCCCCAGTTTCTGGCGTTCTGTGGTGCTAGTCCCAGAACCTTAATGAATTCAACCACCATATCTTTAAACTGAAGATGATAGTGTCTTCCTAGGAAGGGTGCGAAATAGCACACTGAAAAATGCTTAGTACAGTGTCTGCTCTGGAGCTAGAACTCAAGCAAATGTTGACAATATGTTACGTTATTCTTTAAGGATCTGGTTGTAGGCAGAGGGAAAAAATAATACTAGTCAAGCCATGGGGACAATAAAGTCCAAAATTTTTTCTTGCTAAATTATTGGTGCATAGTTAAATGGAGATGACAAACCCCTCACCTATGATGACATGTATCATTTTAGATCAAAAGAAGCATTTTCTAGGCTGGCCACTTAACTGGTGTGATGCCACACCAGAATTTCAGAACACTAGACTCACCCTGCAATTACAGACATTAGCACCATTGAATACAACTTTTACAAGAATGCCAATTTTATCAAAGCTAATTATAGGTATCCACATATGAAAGAAGAGAACCTTATTTTAAGTAAAAAAAAAAATCAACTTTGTTGGCTTAAAGTCTCAATGACTTAAATCCAGAGAAGATTTCTTTCAACAGAACTTGGCAAAATGGCACGCCACTCTACATCATTCTCTCTCTGACATGTAAACAGCTCCAGCTACCCTGTCTGACGAACTGAGGAAAAGTTCAGGGTGAATGTGTAATTGAGTTCTACTCAGCAAGTTCAAAACAAATGACTAATCTAATGTCATGGACTTACTTTCTTCTCGGACTTTAGACATCAGTACACAGGCTTTGCAAGGTTTTACTAAAAATAAAAAGGAACAAACAAAGATTTTAGAATGCTTAGCAAATTACTCATATCATATTTACATGTCCAGAAAGGAAGGAAGATGAGAATAGGGAAGAGAGACTTTACAAATTGTTCTCCTTTAAAGAAACCGTTGCAGCAGATCCCAGAAGCAAGCAGAGGACCATTAAAAAGTTACAACGAGAGGGTGTGGCTCAGTAATAGACTATCTGTTGAGAACGTTCCCACCATTTTTTAAAGTCACATTGAAATCTTTCATTAATTAATTTCTAAACAACGTTTAACATGAAATCTATCCTTTAAGCAACACGCCTTGTGGACCAAGAATTTGACCATGCTTTATCTTCACCCTGGAGTAAATTGAAGTCCTTACTGACCCTTTCTACTGCACTTTTAGCACCATAGTTGACAGTACAATATTATATTATACTTCATTTGAACTTGGAAATCCAGGACAAATACAAGGAGGCTGAACATAAAATAGGAGTTCCCTTGGCAACCAGACTCTGAGTTCTTGAAATGTTCTCTGGTTGCAAGGAGGAAGTTACAGTTTGTTGTGCAAGCTGTTGGTCATAGAGCCGTTGGCAAACTGAGAGATGACAGTCAACCACTGCCTAGCTCAGGGTATTTCTCAATGTATGTTGGCTGATAGGATTTTAAAACATTGCCTTCCATTCCTTTCAGAATCAGGAAAGACAGAGATATTTGGGGAAGGGGGAGTTGATTATCTTTCTAGTTAATTCCATCTCAAACCTGTGATTAGATTGCAAGGCCTTAGTCATAAGGCAGGCTTCGATCTCTTTCACAAAGGCAAAGGCCAGATGTTCATCTTTTTCTGTTTTATAATCCCCTCAGCATTTATGGACAATAGATATATACATGCATATGTTAATGAGTATACACATATAGATTATGAGAGCATACCTATACATTATGTAATATAGTCAATATATTTACTGAGTATTTATATGTCATATATAAATAAATATTAACTCCTGAAGCTGGGTATTTTGCATATTTATCTCACAGTTTGTAAAACCTTGTGGTGGTTTGAATAAGAATGGCCCCCATAGGATTATACATATGAATAATTAGTCACCAGGAAGTGGTCGGTTTGAAAGGATTAGAAGGCTTAGGAGGTGTGGCCTTATTGGAGCAGGTGTGGCAATTTTTGGAGGAAATGTGTCACTGGGGGTGGTTTTTAGGTTTCAAAAGCCCACACCAGGCCCAGTTCCCCCCACCCCCATCTCTCTCTCTGCTTCTCTACCCGTGGATCAGGATGTAGCTGTCAGGTACTGCTCCAGCACCATGCACACCGTCTTACTTCCCACTATGATGATAATGAACTAACCTCTGAAACTGTAAAGCAGCCCCAATTAAATGCTTTCCTTTATAAGAGTTGCCCTGGCCATTGTGTCTCTTCACAGCAATAGAGCAGTCACTATGACAAAGCTAAAACCTTAAGATCAGGTAGGCATACCTGTTCAGCCTGTGACAAGGGATCTCTTTAAGCCAAGCCACAACATACTCATCTCGGAGTTGCCTGTTGATTGTCTTTTTCTATGAAAATGTAAATGTCCTGTATCTAGGGCTCTTGGTGGAATCATTTGGGCTCTAGTAGTTGTGGGCAGCTCTGACTTTCCAGCTTTGCTGCTTATACCACAATATCCTGTCTTTCAGGCTGCCTTCACTCCATGATGTAATGTATGTAATGAATGTAACTTTGTGTGGTAGACATCTACAGCATCCTAACCTGGTCTCCAGAAACAGTTATTCTACACCTTCACAGCTTTACACAGTGTCCTCTTGGGGGACTTCTTGCTTGGCATCAGACCTTGCCATACACTGCCTTTTGTGTGTTTCATGCTGGCAAAACAGTATCAGGTGGTCAATGCTACCAAGCTCTGTTATTAGCTTTAGATGTAGCCTAGCCCCCTTGAACCACAGTTTCATTTGCCTCTGTGTGGACCCTGGTGAGACATTTTTCTAGGCGACTGTCTTTGAACAAGGAGTCTCTTCAGTGACATTGTCAACCTAAGCTCATTCTTTTAAAATGAATTTGAGTTTTCACAAGTTGGTCTTACTGCCGGGAGGTTTTCCTGTCGTTAGGTTTCTCTGCAATGGGACTAAACCCTTTAAAATCACAGCTGCTTTCCCTTCACCCTGTTGCAACTTGAAGCTTTCCTGCCAGACTACTTTCCCTGCCAAACTGCACTTTTCATATCTTTTGCTCTACTTGTCACTGTCTTTTACTACAGACCTGGATAAGAGCAATTAACCACGATTTAGCCTGAATACAACCCTGTCTTGAAATGCCCTCTGCCAAACAAATTAGCTCATTACTTTTGGATTTAGCCACACTCAAGTTCTCAGGACAGTGGCAAAGTGTGATTCTCTGCCAGAAGACAACAGCAATGCTATCTAGCCTGGTTCTTGATAGAGTCCTTGCTCGCCTCTGCAACCCTATGAGCCAGGCCTCCACTGTCCACATCTGTTGCTGTTCTTCTGAACGCCCACCAGAAGGACCATTAAGCACTGCTTGCTGCCTTGTAGGGCGTCTCTAGCTCATACCTCCCAACTCTTTCACATTCCTCCCACACACCTGCTCCAAATGCCTAATAGCTACACGGTCAAGTTTATACAGCAACAGCCTTAATTCTTGGTACTAATTTCTGTATTCTATTTGTGGAAGGAATACTGACTTGTTGTTTAAGGATTTTATTATTTACTGAAGTGTAGATCTATGTGCAGATGCCCTCAGAGGCCAGAGGATGTTGGATCTCCAGAACTGTAGGTTTGGGCAATTTTAAGCCATCTGATGTGGGTGCTGGGAGATGTGGGTTCTCTGAGAGAGCAGCTTTAACTGCTGAGCCATCTCTCTAGCCCCCAACTTTTTTGTTTTTAAAGCAAAGAGTTGATGAGGTTGAGTCAGGCTACAGCAAGCTCAGAATGGTCCTTTGTGGGTTGTGATTGCAGAGCCTTCATACTGACACTTAGAGTTTTCCCATGACATCACCTTATGACTTGGCTATTCTGCTATGTGAGTATTTGCTAAAACAAACGCCATAGTCCAGGTAGCTTAAGTAATTTATTTCCCATAGTTCTGGAAGCTGGGAGACACAAATAAGGGTGCCATTAAACTCCATGTTTGTTGTGGGTCCTTTCTTGGGTTGCAGATAAGTACCTCATTGCTGCATTTTACATGGATGAGAGACCATCTCCCTCATCTTTTCTAATAAAGGAATCAGTCTCATCTACAAGGGTTCCACTGTCATGACCTCCTAATAATTTGGGAAAGTGTATTAGTTTGGAGAGATATGGACATTCAATACACAGCATGGTCTACACTGAGGTTCAGGTTTTTAAGTCTATTGTATGTATTTGAGGTCAGATCCATGCTTTTCATAGAACTGGGAAGGAAATGGCAAAAAGATGAAGTTTAAATATGCTAATTTTTCTCAGATTTTACAGCTGGAGTTGAAAAGATGTAATTTAACCTGGCTAAAAACAGGATGAGTCACAAGAACCTCATAACTGTGTTTGGGTGAGGAGCAGTGAGCAGTTGGGGGACACTGGTGGGAGGACACTTTCCAGTGTACACATTTCATATGGTGAGAGTTTTGAGCCACTCAAATATATTATAATTTTCAAAGTAGGAAAATATAAGTAGATGTTTTCCTATCAAAGGACTCCTTTACAAGTCCCTTTGGCTTGTTCATTAGGAGAAATATTTACAAGGTAGCAATTTTCATATGGCTTCAAAAACCCATATTTAAATGTGACAGTAATAAAAACTAGCACCTACTGTTACTTATAGATACAGATTGCATTCTGAGTGCTTAAGGACCCGAATGCCATGTACCCTGGTCCTCAAAATATCTCAAGGAACACTGCAATGAAATATAAGTATAATGAATTATATTCCCTACAGTAAGTAACACATGAAATAAATATGTAATGAAACACTAAAATTTACAGATAATGAAACTGAAGCTTAGAGGTCAATAGCCCATTGTAATTAAATGTTCACAATGGCTTATGCAGTTAAATGGGGGTTAGAACCCAGACACTTGAGCTTTAAGAGTAGACAAAATATACAATCTAGGCCGGGCGGTGGTGGCGCACGCCTTTAATCCCAGCACTCGGGAGGCAGAGTCAGGCGGATCTCTGTGAGTTCGAGGCCAGCCTGGTCTCCAAAGCGAGTTCCAGGAAAGGCGCAAAGCTACACAGAGAAACCCTGTCTCGAAAAACCAAAAAAAAAAAAAAAAAAAAAAAAAAAATACAATCTACTGTACTATGATGGGGAAAGAGAAGAACAGTTATGAGGAAGTGAAAATGTGTGAGTTTGAGACTGTTTGGAGTGAATTGACAATGGACAGACTCTCAACTGAAGTGTTTTACCAGTCATGGTGATGGACATTACCAGAAGCAACCATAGGGCCAACCTCAAACGTTGTATAGGTGTTTCCTTTAGAGGGAAACACTTTTCCTTGGATGGAAGCAAGGGAAATTCATAAGAAAGTTACAAGAACTCACCACAAGGTTAGGAAACTTCCACAACCTTCCTGAGGTTACATAAGCAGTAAACAGTTGCTGAAGGAAAGACTCTCCTGTGAGACAGATGAGGGGACTGGCCTCTCCATGAGGTGGTAGGCAGGTGTTAGATATTGTTAAAGAACTATTCAAACACGTTAAGGACACTATTAGTGTTCATTACTTATTGTGGGTTCTCTTTTCAGTATTCATTTTCTATTAGCAAAGACTTTGGGGATGGGTTAATTTGACCACTTGGCAAGTGTCCACTTTCCCCTGTTGCCCTGTCAGCCTTGAGCAAAAGGACTGCCGGTTAAGCAGTCAACCAGTCTCCCAGCACCAGGCATCTGGAACACTCCATGGATGCCCCGAGGAAAGGCGCTTCACACAGGTTGTCCTGTACTTCCTGCTATACAGTCTTTGATGAACTCTAGCTGATCCTGCAACTATTTCCACCTAGGGGAGCATTTTGTTCCTGGCAGCCTAGTGGTACAGTGGTTGTTGCTGCTACCAAACAGACGACTGGGTAGTTGGTGCAACCACAAACCTTCATTAGCATGAGTGATTTTCTGTGGTTGTTGCAAACACCTCTTCGACTATTTCAGCGGGTTTTTCTGGTTCATTTTGTAAGCCGTCCAAGAGACAGTGCCCTGTGCTACTGCCCCTGGTGTTACAATAACACCTCTCTAAAGAGGTCTTTACCTCCTGTCCTAATTTGCTTCCTATTGCTATGATAAACACCATGCCCAAGAGCTTACAGTCCATCGTGGAAGGGAAGTCAGAGCAGGAACTCAGCCCAGGAACCTAGAGGCAGGAAGTGAAGTGGAGACCATGGAAGAACACTGCTTACTGACTTGCTCCTCATAGCTCACTCAGCTTGCTCTTTTACACAACCCAGGACCACCTGCCCAGGGATAGTACTGACCACAATGGGCTGGCCCTCCCCACATCAGTCATTAATAAAGAAAATGCCCAAGGCAATCAGATGGAAGCATTTTCTTTATTGAGGTTACCTCTTTCCAGATGATTCTAGGCTGTGTCAAATTGAAAAGAAAAAAAAAATGAATAAATAAATAAAACCAATGAACACATCTGCTTATTTTGGATAGGGCAGACCGGGCTGGCAACATGAAGAAAGCACCAGAGAGAACAGAATAACAGCAACAGCAGAATAGCACGAGGTTGGCAGTGATGGGAGACGAGGTGGAGCTGAGTGGCCAGAGGGCTGAGCTGCAGAGGGCTGAGCTGCAGAGGGCTGAGCTGCAGAGGGCTGAGCTGCAGGGGGCTGAGCTGCAGAGGGCTGAGCTGCAGAGGGCTGAACTGCAGAGGACTGAGCTGCAGAGGGCTGAGCTGCAGAGGGCTGAGCTGCAGGGGGCTGAGCTGCAGAGGGCTGAGCTGCAGGGGGCTGAGCTGCAGGGGGCTGAGCTGCAGGGGGCTGAGCTGCAGAGGGCTGAGCTGCAGGGGGCTGAACTGCAGAGGACTGAGCTGCAGGGGGCTGAGCTGCAGAGGGCTGAGCTGCAGAGGGCTGAGCTGCAGGGGGCTGAGCTGCAGAGGGCTGAGCTTCAGAGGCAACAGAGGGGCCAGCTGCAGTGACACAGAAGAGGTAGAGCTCCAGGCCTGGGACAGGTGGACTTGGCAGCAACCGTGGCAGCTGCCCTCCTGTCAAATACCTGGAGATACACAAACTGCCAAAGGGCAGTACTTGAAGAGCTGCTCCTTGCCTACCCACAATTCCTGTCAGAGTACAACAGAGGGTTCCAGCCTGCCGATGGGTAACAAGTGCAAGATCAAGTGTTTTGATTTAAAGAATTTGGTATTTTATTCACTATGGATTGTTGTAGTTTAAAATATACCGCATTTTAATATCTTGATAAAAGTTTTTTTTTTTTTGGTTGTAAAGTTACCTTAAGTTTCATATTCCATTGTGTCTCAATCATCTAACATAAATGCTTGGATATGAGTTTTTTAAAAAAAATCACATGGAAAAGGAAAAATGTTAACTTTCCTATGGAGTTTACTCAATTATTCATTAAACAAATATTTCTGGAGCATTTTATGTTAAGCACTGCCCTAGGTTCAGGATGTTTTCAATATGTATTTTTAATGTGTGCTACAGCATTTTAAATAAATCTGTGTAATTATAAAGAACCCAACAGCTTAAAGCTTATGAGAGGAGAGTTTAATGAGATGCTCCAAGACTCGGGTATAAGCCTTTCACTAAATGTGTTCACATTCCTTAATAATGTCAAGTCCCTTTCCAGCATTATCAGGTAACTTCCCATTCTGATCTTTAATGCTAGGGAGGGACTAGTGAGTCAGGACAGATAACTATGGCTTCCAGAAAGAAAAGAGAGAAAGAAAAAAAAAGGGGCGGGGAATTAGAAATGATGCCCCTTCAAATCACTTAATTCCTCAAAATCAGTTTCTCTCTATATAAAATACAAAGAATTAGAATGTTAGGGCCTCATTTATGTCTGATAATTTTGAAGTAACAGATTTAATTCAGCTGATAAACTCTAAATTACAGTGGGTTTTAATTCAATTCCCATTAATGATCCCCAAATTTCCTTTTCCTATATTGTGAGAGCAAAAGAAAAATATACATAAATATATACCTGCATATGCATTATTGTCATTTTTAAAGTGCTCACTAAGAGCGACAATATTTAGGCCACTCGACCCTTCACTGTCTGAGCAAATACACCTGGTTAGTTTAGTTATGTTTTTTTCACTTTCCTCTCTAAACTTTATCAGCAGTGTTTGAACAAAATGGAGTTGGGTGAGGTGATAGCATGCTTTGCAAACACTTAAATTTTTATTTTTCAAATTAAAAGGTTTCAAACTTCAAGGAAGAGGGTAACCAGTATAACTGGACTTAAGATGCTTCTGAGGCTGACCTTGGATTTGAAGGACAGGGAAAGGGGGCTGATCTAGTTTAAGTGCTGGGGAGGCATGTGCAGTAACAGAGACTCACAACTGTAGATGAAAAGAAGAGCTAGAGCCAACCTTGGCCAGGAGGATTCAGACACCTGCCGGGCTTTGCATCAGTAAGTGATTTCAGATTCTGCAGGCCCGGGAGGTCAAGTTCGTACTGTCGGCAGGAAGGCTAGTTGAAATGACAAAGAGGATCTATTTCTGTTTTAGTGGATTTAGCAAAGGAAGAGACTTATCCAGGTCACTGGACTCACTCTCAGACAACCCCGCAAATAAAAACACCATAACATTGTCATTTACATCTCTGCAAAAAGTTGCTCGCAAACGCCCTCACGGAGAGGGAAGGATCTCGAGTGGCGAAGCACCGTCTCAAAATAAAGCCCAAACTGAGAGCTCCTCAGTTCCACGCGCAGGGACGTCATGCCTGCCCTGCTCACCGGCTCTGGGTCTCCGGGGGCGCGCAGTCGGGCGGGGGCGAGGGGCGTGGAGGCTGTTCCCTCGGAGCACCCAATCAGCAGCGAGCCCCGGCGGTGGCGCCAGTGACGTAGGAGGCGCTCCCTCCGCCCCACTGCGGGCGGACGCGGAGTTCTAAGCGGCTGCGGGCGGCGCACGCGGAGCCGGGGCAGGGCGCCTGCGCAGCCGCTCACCCGGGGGAGGCGGGGCAGAGGGGCGGGCACGCGCACGCGCGCTCCCGGGGCGGTCGCGGGCGGAGGGGGCGGCTCCTCGAGTGTCGGCGACCCGAAGGCCGAGCGAGCGGCAGGCGGGCGGCAGGTGCCGCGGCCCGGCGCCGCAGCCTCGTCGCGCGTCCCCGCGATGAGCCTCGTCCCGCGGCCTGTCCCTGCCGGCTGCCGGTCCGCGCGGGCCTCACGGCGTGACCCGAGCCTCGTGGCGTGGCGGGCCCCCGCGGCGCGACGCGGGCCCTGAGCGGGAGCGGCGGTGCCTCCCGCGGCCCAGGCCTCGCCCTCCCGCGCTCCTCGATGTCTCCCCGGCGGGGAGGACGCTGCCTGCGACACCCGCCGAGCGGCGCCCCCCGGAGCGCCCCGCTGTCGCCCCGCGGCGACGATGAGGGCGGAGGGCGCCGACCACTCGATGATCAACCTGTCGGTGCAGCAGGTCCTGAGCCTCTGGGCCCATGGCACGGTGCTGAGGAACCTCACGGGTAATGCGCGGGGCGGAGGGAGCGGTGGGGACCCACTTCACGCGTGTTCTGGGCGTCCTCAGCCCCGGCCTGGTGCCGGCCGCTGGAGCACGCGCGAGTTGCGCCGGTGCCCAGACTGGATCACAGTTCACGTTTGTGTCATTACCCCCCCCCCCCCAGCCTCCCCCACTGCCCCGCGTACACACACACACACACACACACACACACACACACACACTCACTCAGCTTGAGGTTTCCATCATTTTTATTCTTTCTTTCCTGGTATAGCTCTTTTTCTTGCTGACAAATCTCAAACCAAATGCAGCACTTCCATTCCCTGCTCACGGTGATCTGTTTGCTTGGACCGTTCTTTTCTTTTTTGGAGAGAGAGATGACTAAGTAGATTATAGTGGGTCAGGGGCTGGGCCAAGGGCTAGCTAGAGCAGTCAAAGCAGTTGTCTGTCTTCTCTGCTGTTTCCTTTTGTCTGTCTGTGTCTCCTTCTGGCCTCAAGTTGCTGCATCTGTGACATTTGCGAATTCTGTGTATTTCCCTTCAATAATCAAGGTGATTGGGAATTGAATTTAGATACGTTATAGCATCAGTTTGTGGTTGTTAGAGTGAGGCATTAGTACACAGCATATTTTCATCTAATCTGTAGGCTTGCTTTGGGAAGAAACTTTTGGTTTTCTTAATGTGGAAATGTTTATACTCTGAGTTTTTAAAAGAGCTTCTAAAGAGGAATAGTGACAGGAAAGCGATAGGATTAACAATTTGAGTCGGGGTATCTGCTTTTCTGAAACAATAACAACCTCCCCACTCAAGCGCCCCCCCCCCAAAAAAAAACCTCAGGTCTTTAAAATGTCTTAACTCCAATTGAACATTAATATTTCAAAATTTGTGTGATATCAAGTTAATAGCATATAGTATACATATGCATATATTTATAGGTAAAAATCTGACCTGATACAGGGCTCACATGTGCAAAGAGAAAAATGTGATGGAATTATGTACCCCCAGAACAATTTTCAGGTTACTCAATTCCTTATATAAGGAAACTACACAATTAAAGGAAACCCTGGAGCCAGCAGACTCTTCTTGGTTGCATGTTTATGGTTCTGAAAAGTTAAATCCACATAAAAGTAATTTCAAGATAAGACTCTTTTATCTTACTTATGACTTTGTGTGTGTTTATCCACAGTTTCATATTTCCAAAGTATGAATTGTTTATTAATGAATAATGATAAAGACTTAGTAAGAATATATATTGCCTATATTAATAAACTAGCTTGGCTCATCAAGGTATTTTATAGAAAGTTAGTGTGGGGACTCTAGAGTAAAGTGTAAATGTAGTGGACCTGTTTGCAAGATTTAGCAATATTTTAAAACATTTAAGATTCTTGTCATTACAATGGCTTTTCAGCTCCACAAGTCACCCATTTGATTAGGAATAGCAGATAGCAACCCTGGAGAGCTTTGCTTATCTCTGATGTGAGCCTAATAATTGCTTATATAAAGTGGCAGCCTGTGGTTCTGTGTGTCCTGCACATACAGAGGACCATAGCTGTCCCACATGTAGCTTGAGGCTTAGTCAAGAGATGCTGTCTGCTGTGCCATGTGCAGCCTAGTCTGTTTAAAACAAGCAAGCAAGCACAGCTCCCAACACAGTCAGCCCACCGTTGATTGTCTCCTGTGGATTACTCTCTCTGTATATAATTTCTAATCTTAATAACTCTGCAGAGTACACATACAAAGCAGATCAGGCAAATGAAACTGCCCTAAGTTCTAATGAGCAAATGGGGCTTCAGAGCAAACCTGTCAACAGAATGCCTTTCCCTTTCCCTCTCCACAGCTCTTTATTCAGCTTCATCCTCTGCTCTGTCGAGCAGTGTGACTTTCTTGCTTCATCCTGCTACTTCTGCTGTTTGTACCTACTTCTGTTTTTGATTGCCTTGTAATTTTTGTCTCTGCTAGCCTGAGTGAAAGTAAGGCTGCTGTCTTGCTCCTTTCTGAGTTCTTATGCCATAGCGTACTGGACTCTGGCACATTGCAACTGCTGACTCCATGTGTATTGAAGTGAGTCTGTGAAATAGGACCTACTGTGTTGTTTCATGTAGGTCTCTTAGAGTGAATGTACCATTCAAGTGCAGTGGGGTGCTTAGGCAGCCTTTGTAGACAGTCATCTCACACACTTGGAGGATGGGCAAATGCATATTGAATGCAGTTGTATTTAGTGCTAGGTACTGGCTTGTGTGTTCTTTATTTGATATTGTCAGTAGTTTTTGAGAGATTGTGTATCTTCACTTTACAGATGCAGCTGTTGAAGCAGGAAGCAAGCTTCAATTTGGTAGCTTACATGATTGTCCCATGTACTGTTCATTCAGAAGGCATATTTGGCATCATAGCAAACTTGTAAGTGAAACAGATAATGAAAAGAAGCAGAGTATAAAACCAGGCTATCTTGGATTATGGCTGAAGGGATTATAGAAATCTGGGTATTGGGAATTTGAGTTAATTAAATACCAAATAAAAGAGAAGTAAGCTATCGTTTCTCTTCTTTGTACAAACAAGCAGTGTGATTTTACTTTTAGGATTTTGTCTAAGAGGCAGGAGTCTGCTTTGATAGGAATAAACTTAGCCGAGAAGAACTAGAAGCATCCTAACCCAAGAGTTTTACAGTTTCTGAACTACCAGTCGGTCATTCTTACCAGCCTGCGGTGAGGGGGTTTAATGGCAGAGGCAGGCCCGGAGCCTCTCCTGACTCTTAGTTTCATGCCTGTCCTTTCTGCCCCACATAGCTACTTAACCCAGGCAGGTCTGAAAAATAGTAAATCTTAGGATACTTAAGATTAGCCTGGCACATGTTTGTCGCAGGCTGAGAATATGTAAGGTTATCTCCGGTGGCTGGGTCCCATACATTCCAAGACACATCCCCTACACCCACCCCCGCCTTCTCCCCTAGCTGCCTAAAACCACAGATAGTATCTAGTCCTTAACATGCATACTTATGATACAGTTTACTTTCTGTTAGGTGCAGCAAGATGCTTAACAATAAGACCATAAAGCCGGAACATTTTAACTACACACTGTCACTACTGTATCACTACTGTTGCATTCTGATGTTCTTAAGTAGAGCAATGGGCTATTTGAACACAAGCATTGTGATACTGAGGCATCCTATTCAGTAGCCACCAGTCAGTCTGATAAGGGATATGGTTCCTAGGTCTGTATACCCTTGACAGACATGAGTCTTAGATAGAACAGAACAGCATGAGGTGTTGTCATGCTATTCAGAGTGGCCAGCAATTTTAAAAGTATGAGTTGTTTGTTCCTAGAATTTTCAATTTAATATTTTTGGATGGTTGGTGATGCAGGTAGCCAAAACCATAGAAACTGAGATCTTCAATGATGGTTTACTGATTTGTTCGGTAAATAACAGATGCTGGAAAATGTTAGATATTATTGAAAAAACAGTGCTTTCTAACATTCCTAGTGGCTATTGTTTTGTAAATTACTGACCCATATTTATTATATTCCCAGTCGTAAGAATTCTCTAAGGTTTGGTCAGCTGTTTAATGTTTCCCTCTTTTGGAGACGTTCATATGAGGATTCTAAGCACAAGCCGTTCCCAAATCCTGTGTCTGTTACTAGACGACCACCGTCCACAGTTGCTGTGTGTCTACCCCTTTCTCTGGATGTAATGTTTAGGATTCCTCCTTTGCTTAACCCTGAATAGCTTTTAGGCTTTTTTTTTTTTTTTTTTTTTTTTTTTTTTTTAGCTTATTAGAGAGATGAATGGCTTCCTTCCTTTCTTCATTCACAAGTACCCTTTTCTATGAATGTGCTCTGAATTCCTACCCCTCAACCCCTGAAGTTGAACTCCATACTGGGTCTACCTTTTCAGCTTTGTAACTTGATTGGTTTTTTTTCCCTAATAACTAGCTGTATCTTTTTGCTTTATTTTGTTTTTCTTAACTGATTTGACTCCCAATTTGTATTCTGATCCAAATTTGGTTACTAAGGAGTTAGAGAAGAATTTTACTTCAGAAAAGGCAGGTCCTTAAACTGCTGGCCAAACATAGTGGGGTTGGGAAAGGGATACTGGGCCCTGGGAGAAAAGTAGATGCTGTCTTAGGCTTGTCAACTTCCTCTTTGACAGCAGAAGATGTAGGGGGCAGGTGCACCCCTTCTTCTCTTTCCTGGTAGTAAGTGTTGAGTCTGGGGTCCAATATATAGTGAAAGATAAAAGCTTTATAGGTATCTGTATAAATACTGTTCATTTTGTGTATACATGTGCATGTATGTACAGTGGGTCCTCAAATTATGGTATGGTTATGGTCTGATAAACCCACTGTAAATTAAAAAAAAACTATTAGTAGAAAATGTATTTAATATATCTTTCTTACCAAAACCAACACTTAGCCTAACCTATCTTAAATGAGCTACAGTAGCCCCTGGCTGACCAGAAGTCATCTTAACACAACATCGTATTTATCAAACACACAGTGGGAACAGAATGCTTGTGTGGGCATAGGCTTACAGCATTTTAAAGTTGACAGTTTGTAAGTTGAACCACTGGTAATTTGGGGTCTCTCTCTGTCTGTTTATTTACTTTTAGAATATTCATGCACATACTGTTACAGTTTCCATTTCGAGTTTCATAGTTGATAAACTGTTTTGCTGTCAGCCGAAAGGGGAGAAATAGTTCATACACGGTGGTGCAGTCTGCACCTTTATTGTTGTTTTCAGGTAGCTGTGCCTCCCTTGGTGTGGCTGTGTGTTTATCATTAGGTTACATTCCCTTACTGAGGTAGGCACATGTAGAGTGGTCAGAAATCCACTGCTGTTGCTCGGTCCGTAACTGCAGCTTTAATCATACACTCTGCATTTGGTATTTGTACCAGACCCCACAGTTGACTGTTTTTGAAACACATGATTGGTATTTCTTACTCTGGTGGTGTAGCCCAGAGCAGTAAGTGCAGGCAGGGCTGCGCTTTATAGCATGCACCGTTCTAGAAGGACCCCCTGGATGTTTGACAGAGGGCACTGGAAGCTTTGCAAAGTCAGGCTCATTGTTCACTGGGCTCACACTTGGTTTCCACTCTATTGTCTTGGAGCTGTACATAAGCCCCTGTTCTCTGGAGTACTGCGGATTCATTGTAAGAATATATAGGCTATGATTTTTGACTCTTTAATAATTAACTTTAATAAATAAAATTATAATTTTATTTATCTTTGCTTTCTTTAGTGACCAAGACAGTGAGCTAATCATAAAGACAGGCCAGAGATGTTGTGCCTCTAGTAACTATTTTAGGAACCCCAAACTGGAAAGGAAGGGAAATTGGGTCCAGGCAAGGGAGCTAGAATTAAAAATGGTCAGGTGTGACAGGCAAGTCCTGAGAGTTGAGCACTGGCTGTACATAGCTTTGGGAGGAAAAATCTTAACATGGCTACTCATTCAACACTTTACTGTGCCAGAACTATACAGAGCATTTCACATGTGTTTTCCTGTAATTAGTGACTATGTAATTTATTTTCTTACTATGTATGATTATGTAAGGTGTGATAGGCTAATTATGTATTTTAATGACCTATTTAAGCAATAATAGTTAATCATAGACTACACAGTGGCGGCAGCAACACCTTTAAGAGATCTCATTAACCTTAACTGGGTGCTGCTGGTGCACTCCTTTAATCTTAGCACTCAGGAGGCAGAGGCAGACAGATCTCTGTGAGTTCGAGGCCAGTCTGGGTTACAGAGCAAGTTCCAGCACAGTCAGGGCTACAAAGAGAAACCCTGTCTTGGGGGGGATAAAAAGGCTATTGATTTCATTTAGAGACCTTGAGCTAGTAGACTCAGCTTAAAGAAACTTTCCCCTAAATTTTACGGAAGTAGGAGAAGCCAGGTTTACCTGAGACTAAATGCCAGTGCTATAATATAAATCCTAGACTGTAACCTAGGACCACATACGTACTTCCTGAAGGACTTAGATGAAGTGGACCTTCAGGTGGGGACCACCGTGGAGACCTGACTTGTTTGAGCTTCCTGACATACTTAGGGCACTTCCCCTGCTCCTGAGGAGCTGTCCTGTGTACTTGAGAGCACACTGATTTTCCTCATGTTTTCATAACTCACCATGGCTTATATCATCCTTATACAAAACAATTTGTGTTTAGCATTTTAGTTTTAATGATGAGGACATGTCCATATTAGAAACTATTTGTAGGATAACATTCCCCTAAACCCTTTTAGTGAGCAGGACATGGCTCTAAGAATCTTCCATGTGTTTTAGTTGATTCTCACGATACCCCACATGGTGGGCACATGGGCCCTGCTTGCAGAGCATGTGGATCAGGACTTGAAGAGTCATTGCTGTCCAGCAAACATGTCTTGGACACAGAGGTAAATGGTACTTGGTGACCCCTCCTAGGCCTCTTTTGCAGTGAGTAGTAACTTACAAATTTGAACTACTTTACTGCTGAGTTATAGTACTCTCAAATTTCATAGCTCAGAACAAGGGACATCTCACAGGTTCAGCTCTTTGGAAATAGTGCTGGTTTTGGGTGCTCCAATGCACCTGTCAGCTGGCCTGTGTTCTCTGCAGACTGCCCTGGGACCTGAGAGACAGCTTCCACAAACACATTCATGTGGGAGGAAGGCTTCCACGGGACTGTTCACAGTTGTCTTCCCCACAAAAAGATGGGGACAAGTTGGACCAAAACAGAACCCACAAGTCTATTTAACATAATCTTGGAAGTACAATTTGTAGTCATGCTGTATTCTGTTGGTAACACATACCAGCTCGTGTCCATTGTGGGAAGCGAAAGCAAAAGCAAGTTTGGCTGGAACAGTTGAGGACCTGCTAGAAAGGAGCTTTAACACTTGAATAGGTGTGGGGGAAGGGAAGAGGCCTTCAGAGGGAGGAATGGTGTCAGCACAGAGGGCAACGGCATGCAGTCTCAGGGAAACAGAAGCCACAAGAAAGAAGGCTGTTTGTCATGTACAGTCGTATGGAGTAGCCATGGGAAGCCTTTCCAGGAGCTAATCTGGATTCTTGACTGCAAAATGCTGGCCATTGTGGTACATGCTGAGAAACAGATAAAATGGTCTGGAGGACTGGACACTCTCAGAAGTGCTTCCTTATGGCTTGTGGACTTTGGGAAGGCCCAGGAATAGGATTTTGAAGAAACCTAAGGGATGGAGATTGTTGACCCTGTATATGTGGTAGTAGAAAGTGAGGGAAGGATAGCTGCTTACAGAGTACTCCAGGCAAAGGTTGTTTTTTAAATCAGTAATAGGAAACTGGTTTGCATCCTCAGACTCTCTCATCCCTCTGCTGGGCACAACTTCAGGCGGAAGTAGTTGCTACTAACCCTGCTTGTATGTGGGATCCACTGAGGCTGGTTATACAGATGCCAGGGCCCAGGCTCTGTATAGAGTATGGGTCATCAAGGATTTTAAAGCTGCTCTTGGGTGATTCTGTCATTGTGTGCTCAGCAAATGGGAGTGTGTGCTTAAAAACTACTAAGAAGTTTTGGAATGAGCTTTTAGCTGTGCTGTAACGTGATGGAAGTTAATGCGGTGTGTGTAGGATGACTGCAGACAGGATCTCCATATGAACAGCTTACTTCCAAAGAATAAGGGTAACTGGCTCTCCAAAGTGACTGTCTTTTAATACTCAAGAATGATACCATAATATATTGAAATATTTTGTTTATATAATCCTTAGCCATAAAGAATAAGCCCTATTAATGTGTAGTGTATTTAAATTTTTTCCATTTCTTTTTGGTTTTTCAAGACAGAATTTCTCTGTGTATCCCTGGCTGTCCTGGAACTCACTTTATAGACCAGGCTGGCCTTGAACTCACAAAAATCAGCCTACTTCTACCTCCCGAGTGCTGGTATTAAAGATGTGAGGTACCACACTTGGAGTATATTTAAAATTTTTAAGTCTTGTAGTTTTGTTACATCCAAAATATATAGAATTAAATATTTAAAGTATCAGTAAATATGTACATAAAATTAAGTTAGGAATCTTCCTGACACCAAGCTAACTGTGGTCCTTCTAGATTTCTGTCTGCATGTGGAGTCAAAAGAATGAAAGAACCTGTGTCAAGAATCGGGCTTTTGTTCTTGTGTCTGTTGGAAGGTCGGAAGAGAGCATCCGATCTCCAGGAACTGGAGTTACAGATGGTTGTGAGCCACTATGTTAGGAAGAGAACCTGCCCGGGTCCTCGGCAAGAGCAACAAGTACTCTTCACCATCTCTCCAGCCACAAGCTGTCTTACTTTAGACCAGCACGTATATCCCAGACCTTGCTGTCTTTACCTGTAACATTAGTGTTAGTTTTCTTATTGGTCTTGCTTTGTACCACCACACCTTTAATCCTAGCAGAGGCAGGAGGATCTCTGTGCGTTCGAGGCCTGCTTTGTCTACATAGTGAGTTCCAGGACAGCCAGGGCTGTGTAGAAAGACCTTGTCTGACAAAACACAACAAGATGATAATAATAATAATATTGACATTGTCATATTAAGGGAAAACTGACTTAGACATTTTAAAGAGTTAAGAAAAGTTCAGAAAATATTATTAGGGGTCCAGAAAACAATTTTTCATGTGTATGTAAATGTCTCATTAATCCTTGAATCATAGCATTTTCCAAGCAGCCCTTCCTCAGACTTCCAGTATGCTCATTTGTAGGATAAGATTTAGAGCTAGGAAAAAATCTTTGCTGTCTAATGACTGCTTTGTAGCTCTTCAGACTGAATTGTTTCCTTGTACCTTGGTTTGAAACCTGAGTTCAGCATCTCTAGCTTCCTTCCAGTTCTGAAATTACTGTTGTTTTTATCCCACTGAGACGTAACTGCCTCTTTGGGACTGCAGAGTCTCAATTGAGCATTCCTTGCTGAGTCTCTGGTTGTGTTTTTTTTCGTTTGGTTTGGTCTAGTTTTTGGAGACAAGGTTTCTCTGGCTGTCTTGGAACTCAATTTTGTAGACCAGACTGGCCTCAAACTCACAAAGTCTGGCCTGCCTCTGCCTCTCCAGTTCTGGGATTAAAGGTGTGCACCACTACCACCTGGCTTCTGGTTGTGATTTTATTTCCTGACCTGCCATTCATGTATGTGGTCTTATACTTAAATTGAGGAACATGCTCTACTTAGATTAAATTTGAGGAACATATTATGTGTGGAGTTTTATTAGAACTTATACTATTGATATAAAAAGTTTATTTTTAGCTTTCAATATAAATAACCCTATATGATGAGACTGAAAAATCTTACCTATTATTAAGATTGCTTTTAGGTCAGTGTTTGATTTAAAAATCATGTGGTAGTATTACTACTTTTTTTAAAGCATCGCATATATAAGTTAAGTAGCTTGAGGGCATAGAAGTAATAGCATGGAAGTCTTCTATAATTCATCTATTCCACCTTCATGTAGATTCAGACTTTTAAATAATTATTCCATATGCTTTTCTGAATGAGTGATCAATATAAGGCGATACTGCCGTAGCTTTAATGTTGAGCAGTTTTTAAGTTACTTTAAATAACCTTAACATTTTAAAGCAAGTGAAACTGTGATTATTGTAATGAAAATCCTGTTTTTCTAAAGATTCCCTTTTACTGTTCAGTGCTGCATATTGTAATTTACGATTTTGAAATTATAGAATTAGCAAGCAAGAGGGTAATTTAGTCTAAGTGGGTAATAAACAGTATTGCCATAACTTTGAAAAGGCAGTGTGGTAAGCAGCTGTTGAAGGTGCCAGAGCTGACTTTAAAAATTTGTGGTTTTCGTCTCCTAAGAAGCAAAAGTGGAGAGCTATTAGCCATCTAAGCAGGCTTGTATGTTAAAGGACGCTTCAAGCGGGTGGAGACCGGAGTTCTTTTGAGTGACAGGAAGACTTGTATCTGTGCTGCTTTAGCCTGTCAGCCCTTCTTCATGACAGTGGCTCTTCTGTCTAGTACAGTGCCAGTGGCCAAAGAACGTCCTTTCCTGTCTTTAGCACAAGTGCTGGCAGGTGGCTCTCCTAAGTTCTCCTTCCAAAAAGAAAAAAGCAGAAGAAGAAAGAAAAAAATCTTCATTGTGACATTTTTGCTGGATATAGGTATCTGCCTGCCTGTCTTCCTCCCTTTGATTTTCCTCTGGGTGACACTGGCTTCCGATTCAACGATTTTGCTGTGGAGGGAAGGAGTACTGTTTGTCTGGCTTTGGATTCTGAGAGTCTTGGCTTTGTGGCTTGCTGTCTTTGGTCACTATATCTTCAAATATCTTTTTTTTTTTTTTTTTTTTTTTTTTGCTTTGTTTTGTTTTTTTCTGTTGTCTCTTTTGGATCCCTATTACATAAGTTCTTTGAAGGAGTTCTTGGATGTATACTTCTTTTCCACTGTCTTTTTTTCTCTTCTGTTTTAGTTTTAATAATTTCTTCTGGTATATCTTTAAGTACCTCAGTTCTTTGCCCAGCTGCCTCAAGTCTCTTGATGAGCCCATTGATGGCATTTTTTTCTATCTAACATGTTTTGTTCAACTTCGGTCATAGTGTTTCCTTTTAACTCTAAGAGTTTCTGCCTAGCTCTTAAAAGCTCTTGCTCTGGTTACCCTTGCTGTACCACATGCCTCACATTCTCTGGAGGCTGCTGCTGTTGTCTTGTGCTTGAGATGGGACCTGGTGCTACAGGGCTGCTCTCTGCTTAGTGCTCCATTGCCAGCTTCCAGTCATCTCTGCATGCCTGCCTGCACTGGGACCCCTCATGCACTAGCCCACTGCCGAGCTGTTGCTTGTGACTCAGTACTAGGCTCATTGTGGGGATTCTGGTCATGCTTGGTATACTGGGGAACTGGGGTTAGAGCCTTCCCAGCATTCCTACCTTTCCAAACGATGGTGGGCTAACTTGGCTTTTGTCTATGCTTGGTCTTGGGTCGGAGTTTCTGGTGCCTTCAGCGGTAACTGACCCCTGCTTGGTGTAGGCTCCTGGTTCATGAACAGTCTTGTGCTTCTCCCCTGAGGGTAGAACTTTTTCCTTTTACCCTTCTCTATACTGCAGCAGCAGTATATTTTCATCTCTGGAGGGTGACAAGGTTTGCTGCTCTCCCATTGGTGAAGGGGTTTGCTTTGTGTAAAAGGATCCCTAGAGGCAGACTGTGATCACCTATCTGGCCTACACTATCTCCATCACCAGGAGGCTTTTCTAGCCTCCTCCTTACCACCCAGTCTTTCCAGGGCACACCCAGGAGAGAACAGCACACGCCTGTTTCTCCCTCTGTCATTTTAGTCGAATGGCAGTTAACACACAGATCTGGTTTCTTCTTACTCCCCTAGGCGGTGCCCATCTATGGAGGTGGAGGTGTCTTTCGACTGACTTTGTTGCCTAAGACCCTCCTTATGAGCTAAGGAGAAGTTTTGATTTTGTAATATATCTATATCTGAGTGATAATTCTCTTAGCTTTCTGTAGCCTAAATTCTGAATCACATTTACTGTTTGAGTAAACCTAGATTTTAAAGTATGACAAAATAGATGCTACAATTAAGGGAAAATATGCTATATAAACTAAAATAAAGCCATATAAAAGTGTAGGTTACATAATAGCTACCTTGTCTACCTGACATTTTCTTGCATTTAGTTTTATTTCTCGTCTTTCGCTCACATTTTTGATAGTGTTGTGAATAGACCAAACATGCTTTTCCATTGTGTAATCCGTATGCTCTTACCTATCACTAATCCTTTCTAGAAATCCAGGAGGCCAGATATGATATCTCTCTTGTCTCCTCATCCAGAATGGACCAGTGGTCCTCCCAAATATTTCTCAAGTTTTTTTTCAATCTCAAGGCCAGTACCCAAGTCCAGGCCATAACATTCTTTGGACTTGTGACATCTCACTTTTGCTCATCTGCTCCTGTCTCAGTTTCCTGTCTCTACCAGAGTGGTGTTTTTACAAATTGAGTTTGGTTATGTAACTTCTTCTCTTAAAATCTGCAGTAGATAGAAGATGTGGCAGGGCCGTTACAATCATGAACATACAGGGGCTGTGGCTACACTTGGACACCACACACCACACACACAGGCACACACACACGCACATGCACACACACAAAGGGAATGGGAGGAAGACGGAGAGAGGGAGATATGAGAATAGGGGGACTAGGTGGGAAGAAGGGGAGTCAGCAGAAGGGGGAGATGATAGAGGGTAATGGAAGTGAATATTATAATGCATTGTATGCACACATGAAATTGTCCAAAATTTAAAAATCAAAAGCTTTTTCAGTGGGCTGCACCGGACCTTCCACCGTCACAATAAAGTGCACATTCTTTAGAATCTGTAACACTCCAGTCCCTACCTGTTTTGGCTCCAACACACCTCATCTCCCAACAGTTTTTGGCTTTGGTCAAACAGAGTTTTTATAGTCACATACAGTTGTGTGATTTGAACATCGTGATTTCTCATGCTTGGCTGTACAGAAAAATCAACTGGGAAACATTAGAAAAATCCCAGCGCCCAGTTTGTGGTTGTTATGTACAAGGCACAAGACCCCCAAATGACTGCAACACCAACAAAACTCCACAGTTCTCTAAAGCAGTGGTTGGCAACCTTCCTAATGCTTCAGAACTTTGATACAGTTTGTCGTGGTGACCCCCAAAATTATTTTGTTATTTTGTAACTAATTTTACTACTGTTATGAATTGTAATGTAAATATCTGTGTTTTCTGATGGTCTTAGGTAACCCCTGTGATAGGTTGTTGGAGTTCAGTTGAGAAGCACTGCTCTAAAACAAATCCTTATTCTGGAAGAAGTAAATTTACTAAACATGTTTGGCTTGCTGAGCCATTTGCTGTGTGTCACACTACTCAGTCCGCCTCTGTAGCATGATAGCACCGGTGGATGGTCTGAGCATACATTCTGGTGTTCACATACTCAGTCCGCCTCTGTAGCATGATAGCACCCGTGGATGGTCTGAGCATACATTCTGGTGTTCACATACTCAGTCCGCCTCTGTAGCATGATAGCACCCGTGGATGGTCTGAGCATACATTCTGGTGTTCACGTACTCAGTCCGCCTCTGTAGCATGATAGCACCCATGGATGGTCTGAGCATACATTCTGGGGTTCACGTAGGAATTTTTGAAATTTTGCTCTTTGGATTTTAAAAGATCTTCTTTAAAGGCACAATTACTTTTAGCCATAGATTGTTCAGAGATAGTGTGGAGCAGATATGGCTCATTTATTAGCCCTAATCTAGGGAGTCTTACCAAATTATAAATGCATTGTATCCCGTAGTGTAATCAATGCGTTACAAGATCAGAAGTTTCTGCTGTTAGCAATGTAGTGGGACCAATTTCTATATGTTTGGATTCTCTGGAATAAAAAAAAAAACCTTGCCATCACCTTATTTTATCTTTTGATGAATTAAAAAATATAATAAAGCCTAATTTTTAAAAACTGTATTTTCATTACGAATGTTCAGAAGTATCTCAGACTGTTCAACAGTGAAGATTCTAAAATAATGTTACCCGTCATTCATCTTATCTAATAACAAGTCTTTGGTTGATTTCTAACAAGCAGGATCATCCAGTGTCTACCTTTCTTTGACATATTTTTACTCAGTGTTTTCTAGATGTCTCAAGAGATTAATTTATCATATACCATGTTTGTTCAGATTAAATACAAAAACATAGAGGCTAATGAGTGACTTGGTAACCAGGGCTGAGGGATATTACAGATGGGAGCAGGGCTATTTCTAGTGTTGTTTGGAAACTAGAACAAATTATAATTCTCAGATCTCACCAAAAAGGAAGCAAACACACTGCAGTGATGTGTTTAATCGTTAGTTTAAGATGATGATTACAGATAGTTGTGCCTGTGGCAGGTGACTAAGAAGGCTGGTTGTGTTCTGGGAGAAGACATGCCCCTTCCAGTGAGTGATGGTGATTTCTTTTACATGAGGCGCTTCCAAGTGTTTACTTTGTGTGTTGTATTTTTTAGCTCTTTGTTTTGTATTTTGTTTAGCACTAGCAATGTCACCTGATGTGGCCGCCTTCCTTTATTGCCCAGATGGAGGAGCTTGTTGGGAGATGGGCAGACAGAAGTAAGGGTGGGGTGGGGCTCTGCATGTTGACATTAGCTATGGAACTTAAACAGTTACCTCCTTCCAGTTCTCTCAATTCTCCGAGTGCTTGGAAGCTACACTGTTCCATCTCCGACACAGCAGACATTGCTGTCAGCTGCCTCTGATACAGCATAGTGGTCCAGGCCAGTGCTCACACGTCAGCAGGTCCTGATTTTGTTAAGCTCAGCAAGGGGAATAGGGACTTTTAGGGTTGTGAATACTGCCTGTCAGCCAGACGTTGGCTATTTGGAGATTAGCTAAACTTGCCTCCCTGTTCAGCTGTATGCAATAATCCTGCCTCCCTGTTTAGTTATATGTAATAACCCTGCCTCCCTGTTCAGCTGTATGCAATAACCCTGCCTCTTTGTTCAGCTGTATGCAATAACCCTGCCTCTTTGTTCAACTCTATGCAATAACCCTGCCTCCTTGTTCAATTCTATGCAATAACTCTGCCTCCTTGTTCAGCTGTATGCAATAATCCTGCCTCCTTGTTCAACTGTATATAATAAACATGCCGAGCTTCTGGGGTGCTGTGGCTTCTCCATCAGAGACTGGCCTACCCAGTCCCTGCTTTTCTGTGTGTCTTTGTATTAGTCGTTTTTCTCTTTCTTTCCTGGCTCCAGTCAGGTCAATACCTAGAGCCATATAAGAAAGGCCCAAGACCACAAGAGGATGTCATATGTTTGGCTGGCATTTACTCAAAATATGTGATGTGATCAAATGAGATTAGTGCTTTCAATTCCATTATACTGCATACCATATCAGAGCAGAGTTTTGTTAACTAATATGATAGTTTTGATATAAATACTCAGAGATAACTTTTTCGACTGAATACATTCTAGAGATACATTGTTTGGTGGAAACAACAAACTAGGAAAAGGCTGAGGTTCTCTATTTGGCATCATTCTTCCCTAGGGCTATGGGCACCTGTCATTACGGTCCTGCAGTTCTCTTCATTTGAGCCAATTATAGGTTCCTGTGATTGCCACTGGGGAGTGAGTCCTCATACAGACTTGCTTGCCCAGAAGGTCATGTTGAAATGTCAGGAAATTAAAAGCAATGGTAGTAGCTCTCAACTTAACCTAATTAAATATTAGCAACAGAGGTCAGTGTTTTCTAAGATGAATGGTATAGTACAATTAAGAGAGGGTAAAAAGGAACCATGAAAATAAACTCAATTTTGGAGTAGTTTGTTCAGAGAAAGTTAGCTTAACAGATGACCCTGGGCTGGTTCTCAGGACCTCTTGAGGTTGTATTTTAGTATATTGATCTTTGGACATCTTGGATCTTTATGAAACATTAAGCTTGAAATTCTCCTTTCCTTATTAAGTGCATTTATTATGTAGAGTTAATGTATTCAGTGGGCAAATAACCCCACTTTTATGTTAGATATGTGTTAACTGTAGTCAAGAATTATTCCCTTGTGTATTACTAGGACATGGAAGAGGCCTTCAGGGGAAAGTAAATCTATTGAGCTTTCCTAAGTGTATGTATATGGGTGGGGGATACAGGGTTTTGTTGACTTCTGTTAGTGGAGTGTTTGTGACCACCATGAGACCGTGCTTACCCTGAGTAGGATGTGGAAGGCACTTCCCAGTGACACTTACCCTTTCCTTACATTCTCACTCTATTAGGTTCACTTTGAGAAAGTATGTCCTTTAATATACAGATATCTACTGAGCTAGTTAAATTTTTGAATTCTTATGCAACTTACTCTAATCAAAGTTGTTTGTTCTAGCATGACCATGGAATGAAAGCACGATTTTCCTGAAAGTTGAAAGAGAAAAACCTTTAAAAGTCAAGATTTGTCTATTTTTCCTTAATGATCAGTGTCACTGCCTTTTATTGTTGTGAGGTACATGTGGTATTTAACACACATTGAAAAGTACATCAGCTGTCTCTTCCTTGGAATGATTTCAAGTTTTCTGAATCCGTTCTCTGTGTGTGGCAGGAGAAAGTCCATGTTCTCACTTTTTTTCCCCCTGTATTTCTGGCCGCCTTTTCCTCATGATTAAGCTTTTCATTCTGAGATAATTACAGCTCCACAGTGACGGTAGGAAATAATATGTAGGAGAGCTGGTTAGCCCTTTATCCAGCTGGCCTGATGGGTTGTCTTCAAAGCCCACAGAGGGCTGAAGCTGAGATACTAATACTGATTCGGTCTGCCAACTGTACTTGGCATCCTCCAGAATTGTGTATGTACTTGTTCTCGTGTGTGTGTGTGTGTGTGTGTGTGTGTGTGTGTGTGTGTGTGTGTGTGTTTCTCTGTGTATGTGCATGTGTAGTAGTGTGTCATCTTTATCACTCACAATGTGTTTACTGACACACAGTGAAGAGCAGCCCCTTTGCCACGGGTATGTCTTAGGCTGCCCTTTTGTACCCTTCTTCATTTTCAAGACAGGTTTTTGGTTTTTAATTTCTTTATCATTCTTGACTTAAAAACAACTGTTAAAAATTTATATCCATGTTTTATACATTTTAACTTACTTATCTCTTAAAAATAATGATTAAAAAAATAAACATATGATGAAACCCATTAATTGTTTCCTCTGCTCTCACAGGGAAGATTGTGACCAATGTACCAAGCAGTTCTTCAAGGCATCAGCTAGGTGTTCTATAATTCAGTTCAGCTCTGACATTCCACCTGGAGTTAACACCCGATCCCACAAGTTAAGGGGTCAGTCCCAGAGGACTGGCTCACTCCAGATGCCAGTTCAAGTCTGGATTTTCCCCATACTGGATGTTTTGGGAAGCCCCAGCTGAGAGGCCACATGTTACTCAGGAAATTAGTGTCTCCTCTTTGGACTTGTAGTCTTGTGAATACAAATTTTAAGAACAAGCGCAGAAAGCAGTTTCAAGATAATTTTATTAAAGTTTTTTTTAAACAAAATAGTAGGGAAGGCGAGCTGGAAATCTTAGCATCTGTCAGGAGGAAGGAGATGAGAATTAGAAGAGAGGAAACATGCCTTAGGGTAGCAAGCAGCCACAGGGCAGACAAGAGCCCACGACAAAGAGCAGGGTGTGTGTCTTCAGAGGAAAAGGAAAGAAGCACAGAGTGTCGAAGGAAGAGAGGAAAAGAAGGAGTTACTAGGCGGTGAACAGTTCAGCTCTTGTCTTTGGCTGGAAACAGAAGTCACCTTTGATTCTTGGGTTTCTTCTCTCCTCCTGAATGAGTACTTTCCGGCTCTACATGAGCAGGTGATTCAGGAAGTAGGAAGGGTTAGCTGCGTGCTGGTGGCTCTCTAAGTGACTGCTCGAAGAGTAGGAGGTTTCTGGGGAAAAAAGTCCATCATCCCATTAAGATGATAATTACTCCTTCTGTCTATCTCTTTTACATGGGTAAATGAGTCTTCCTGAGGGGTGGCCTCTTGGCCCGGTAATTGACAGGACCAGCTGGATTAACTCTTAAAGGAGGAGACAACACTATATACTATTGTAACTTTTGGCACAGATCAGAATGGCATGTCTCTACCCAGGGCCAGAATAGATTCTATTATGGAGAGGTTCCATCCTCAGTGACCTTTAAGGCTCCTGTAACATTCCCCCTTCAAGAATGGGGACCTAAATGCATTTAGGAGATAGGCTGAAATTGGGGAATAGATATAACTTATTTTCACCAAGAAAACCTGGAGTTCCAGCTCCAAAGCTGTTCACCAGAGGAGATTAATGTCTGGACTAGAGTTTGGGACACCCTCTCATGCGCAGCCTGCAGGCAGGGTGCTCATTTAGGAGGAGATAAGAAACCAGGACTTTCTTGTGACCAAGGACCATAGAATTCTTTACTTTGGGGGACCTGCCCCAAAATTACCTAGCTGGTTTCAGTCTCCTGTCCTAATCAATACTTCTGACCAGAGGTAAATTAGGGATTTCTATGTCCTCCACTTGGGATTTGGTTATTTACTAAGTGGCCCACAGACTTGTAGAGATACTTAGTATTTCCCTGTATATTATAGGGGATGTGATTCAGAGTAACCAGATGAAGGATGTGTATAGGGGGGACTGCTGGCTAGTTTTATATCAACTTGACAAGAGCTAGAGTGATCACAGAGGAGGGAACCTCAGTTGAGAAAATGCCACCTTAAGATCAGGCTATAGGCAAGCCTGCAGGGCGTTTTCTTACTTAGTGATTGATGGGGAAGAACCCAGCCCATTGTAAGTGGTACCATTCCTGGGCTAGTGGTCCTGGGTTCTGTAAGAAAACAGGCTGAGTAGGTCAAGAAGAGTAATCCAATAATCAGTACTCCTTCGTGGCCTTTGCATCGACTCTTGCCTCCAGGTTCCTGCCTTATTTGAGTTTCTGTCCTGACTTCCTTAAGTGGTGAACACTGATTTGGAAATGTAAGCCAAATAAACCCTTTCTTCCCCAAGTTGCTTTGGTCATGGTGTTTCATCACATCAATAATAACCCTAACTAAGACAGATTTGGTACCAGGAATGGGGTATTGCTGTGACAGACTTGACCATGCGAGGATTGTGGAAGGACTTTGGAACTTTAGGATGGAAAAGCCGTTTACCATTCAAAGCTTGGTGAGCTGTTCTATGAGAGCTTGGAAAATAAGAATGTTGAGAGCAGTGTGGACAGTAGAGGCCTGGCTTGTGAAGTTTCAGAGGGAAGTTTGAGAATCCCTAATGACTGTCAGGGCCATTTGTTATTTTGAGTTAAGAATTTATGGTTCTGGTAGGCTGGGACTGAAGAAACTGCTATGATTAACAAGATACCAGAACCGTTGAAGTAACACCTTTGCTTTACTGGGATAGTTGATGCTGGTCAGCTGGGGCTGAGCTATTAGCTGTGATTAACAAGAGACCAGCATCATCGAGCTAAAATCTTCTTGGAAGCATTCCCTCAGAGTCAGCATATTCCTCACTTGGGTGTGTTACTCTGGCCCATATACCAAGTGACTTGGAAAGTTGCTAGCTTTGTATGGGTCCTGGAATAAGAGAAGACTCTGTTCTGTAACAGATCCAGGCTGCTGTGCAGGCTGCTTTACCAGTTGGACCATATGATCTAGCAGACCCGATGGTACTTGAGATGTCAGTGGCAGATAGGGATGCTGTCTGGAGCCTTTGGCAGGCCTCTATAGGTGAATTATAGAAGAGACCTTTGGGATTTTGGAGCAGGGCTCTACCATCATCTGCAAACAACTATTCTCCCTTTGAGAGACAGCTCTTGGCCTGCTTTTGGGCCTTCATGGAAACTGTAATGGGCCACCAAGTTGCCATGCTACCTGAACTGCCCATCATGAGCTGGGTGTTATCTGACCCACTAAGCCATAAAGTAGGATGTGCACATCAGCAATCCATTATCAAATGGAAGTGGTACGTATGTGATAGAGTCCAAGCAGGTCATAAAGGCACAAGCAAGTTACATGAAGAAGTTGTCCAAATGCCTATCGTTTCTGCTCCTGTTACAATGTTGTTTGTTCCCAAGCATGTACCTATAGCCTCATGAAGTGTGCTCTATGAGCAGTTGACTGAGGAAGAGAAGACTAGGACCTGGTTTATCGATGGTTCTGCACATTATACAGGCATCACCAGAAGTGGAAGCTGGAGCATTCCAACAACCCCTCTCTAGGGACAACCCTGAAAGACACCAGCGAAGGGAAATCTCCACAGTGAGTAGAACTTCAGGCAGTACACATCAGACATTTTGTTTGGAAGGAGAAATAGCCAGATGTCTGATTGTTCACTGATTTGTGGGCTATAGCCAAAGGATTGGTTGGGTGGTCAGGGACTTGGAAAGAGCAAGATTGGAAAATTGGTGAGAAAGACATCTGGGGAAGAAGTATGTGGATAGATCTCTCCAAATGGGCGAAGGATGTGAAGACATGTGTGTCCCATGTAAATGCTCAGCAAAAGGTGACTTCAGCAAAAGAGGAGTTCAATAATCAAGTAGATAGGATTAAACAGTTCTGTGGACAGTCAGCCTCTTTCCCTAGCCATCCTTGTCATTGCCCAGTGGGCCCATGAACAGAGTGGTCATGGTGGCAGAGATGGATGTTATGCATGGGCTCAACATATGGACCTCCACTCACCAAAGCTAACCTGGCTATAGCTGCTGCTGAGTGTGAGACTTTCCAACAGTAGAAACCCAACACTGAGTCCCCAAAATGGCACCATTTCCTGGGGTGACCAGCCAGCGACCTGATGGCAGTTGACTACATTGGGCCACTTCCACTGTGGGAAGGATGCTTTGTCTTTACTGGAGTAGATACTTTCCTGTTCAAAAGTTCAAAGTCTCTTCTAAGACTCAAAGCGTGGCTGAATCTAGAGTAACTAAAACCACACAGCTGGGCGTACCTGTGAAGGATTTTTCTTGATTGGATCATTTAATATGGAAGATCCACCTTAAGTCTGAATCATTTGAAGTTGGAAAACCCACTCGAAATCCAGGCCACACCTTCTGGTGGCTTTGCACATAAGATGACATTGAAGAAGGGAACTTTTGTTCTTTGCATGCTTGTCACTCTTGCTGGCAAGTTCATCTCTCCTGCTGCTGAGGCATTCCTTTGCTGATATTAGAACCTACTTTGGGATTCCAGTATAGACAGGCAGCTCTCTAGAATTTCCATGAGACTCTAGCACCAGCCTGGGACTGCTGAGACAGCCAGCCTTGTGAACTGAACAACTACAGGATTCTTGACTTTTCTTCAGGAGACAGCTGTTGTTGGACTAGCCAGATGTTAAAAAAATCTCCTGTTAATGTATGTATAGGTTCATTTTATCAGTTTGTTCCTCTAGAGAACCCTGACAGATACAGCAGCTCTCTGAAACTGTGAAGGAAGAACCCATGACTTCCTTGATTGTGCGTCTTTCATACATCAAAAAGCAGACCAAGTGGATGGCACTGCCAAGGTCAGCTGCCAGTGTGAAATGGACCCTGGGCCTTCCCTTGGAACACAGCTATAGATGCTTCTGTGTGCTGAAGCTGTGGATGAACTTACCTAAGTGTTTGTTTTCTGGGGACAGAACCCCTTAGGCTTTCTCCTGTCACATGGTGTATGTTAGCTAGGTGAGGCCTTGTCCTCAGAGTCCCCCTCATCCCAGTAAAGCTTCCCTTTAGTGATGTTTGTCAACAGTCACAACCTTTTTCAGCAAATGACCTTACTGCAGTATTATTACATTTCCTGCCACTCACTTCCTCTCCAAGCTGCACATTTTTTTCTTTCTGCCTGTTGCTTTTCTTCATGGTAGGCTTGCATCAAAGTAATCAGTAATAACCTAGGCCTGGTGCTATGCTGTCCTGAAATTTCCTGCTTAATAAATGAGTCCAGTGCTCTTTATTCTGGCCTCATAGAAGTTTTCAGGGCAGGAGCAGAACACAGCCAGATTCTTTGTCAAATACCACACGAGTGGCCTCTATCCATTCCCCCGCTTCCTCATAATCCAGGCCTCTACTATTGACATATCTCTCAGCATTATCTTCCACTAAAGCCCATTAAGTTCTGCTTCCAACATTCAACAACTTTCCCAGCCAAATTCTCCAATGAAACAGTCCAAAAAGTAACACAGTCCTCCTACTTTTTTTTATTACTAATTTCTGTTGTTTCATTCTATTGCTGTGACGAAAACCATGACCAAAACCACCCAAAGGGAGAAAAGAGTTTGTCTTATACTTCCAGATCACAGTCCATTGTTGTGCTCATCCTCAGCTATCTCGATATCTTCCTCCCTCTTTCTCTCCCTCCCTTCTTTACTAATTACCAAAACATTTTCCTCTTTTTCTTTAGTTCTTTTTGTTACATGTATACAGTATATAAATCGAACCTGCTGAGTCCACTTAGTTTTGTTTGTATATGTTTTTAGGGCTGACCACTTGGTGTTGGATAACCATTTAAGAGGATCATCTCTGAATGATTTTTTTCCTTCTCTCAGCAGTCATTAATTGACTATAGCTCTTCATCTAGGGTTGGGACTTTGTAAGACTTCCCTTATTCACTTTGGCATTGTAACTGGTCAGCTAGCTTTCTTAAAGTTTATTTATTTTTATTTTATGAGTGTGAGTATTTTGCTTGCATGTAGGTATGTGTACCAGGTGCCCATGGATGCCAGAAAAGGGCATTGGAGCCCCTGAACTGGAGTTTGAAAACATTGTGAGCTACCATGTAGGTGCTAGGAAGCAATTTGCTCTTAACTGCTGAGCTATCTCTCCAGTCCCCAGCTACCTTTCTTACACAGTCTAGGGATGGTGCCACCCATAGTGGGCTGTGCCCTCTTGAAACAGCTATCAATCAAGACAATTCCTCACAAACAGGGCGTCTGATCTGGGCAATTCTTCAATTAAGGTTCCTTTTCCTCAGGTGACTCTGGGTTTCGTCACATTGACAATAAAACCTAACCAACACAGATATATACTGAGAAACGGCATTGGACCATATGGTGATTCTGCTCTTAGGTTTTTGAGGAACTGCCATACTGTTTTTTGTTTGTTTGTTCGTTTTTTGTGGTAATTGCACCATTACAAATTGTTTGGATAAATAGGGCTTATTTTTAAAAATGTGTCTCTTTGTAATGACCTGACAGAAAATACAAGTAGCATAAACATCAGAGGAAATCCTTCCTTGTAGAATATCTACATACCAAAGAGGACCCTCTCAAGGGTGGCTAAACATGGTAGACAGCTTTTCAGTTATAAGGAACCTTCTCTGAATTACTTCCCATGAAACAAGTGTTTTAGTATAGAGAAACTGGGATGTTAAGTCTATTTAAGGATGGTAATGTGACAGACCTCAGAAGTCACTGAAATACTAGACTTGGTGGCTTCCTGTCTTTGATGGATCTGTTTTCTTTCTTTCTTTCTTTCTTTCTTTCTTTCTTTCTTTCTTTCTTTCTTTCTTTCTTTCTTTCTTTCTTTCTTTCTTTCTTTCTTTCTTTCTTTCTTTCTGTACTGTGGCTTGCACTGTATGCAGAGGAAATAGGTTTAACTTCAGTTAGCCAAAGATGGAGGAGAGTCAGTGCATTCCCATTAAGAATTCCCGGGGAAAGGGAAGGATTGGCCCCACCTGGAGCAGCTGCTGCCTCTGTTGCATGTGCCTCTTAGGTATGGCCAGGGAGGTGGAGTTATACCAGTGCAGGGCATCAATATCCATGTGAAGTGTGTAGATGGTATGGGAGGCAGCAAAGGCCTGGAAGAAAGGAAGTGACGGCTAGAAAGATGGACTATAGGGTGTGCTCTGTCCCTGGATAGGAAGACAACAGTGAACAGCCCATTGGGAGCATGTTGAAGAAAGCGTAAAGGATTATCAAAGTCCTGGGTAAGATTATTACAAGACAGGAGACAAGCTGATGGGTTGCTTTGTAAATGGGATATGGAGAGGACATGGCAGTATGGCCTTCACCTTCTGAGATCATGAAGGAATTCTTCCCCTTCAAGCACTAGCATTAATGGTAGTCACTAACTTTCTCAGTAATACCATGAGTCAGACAGCAGGCTAGGCCTTTGTATATGTGGGGCTTGTTCAGGCTTCTCCCCAGCCCTGGCTGCTCACTGTTTGCTGACTGGTCTTCTGATCTGTATTTCTGCAGCAGGACTAACACTGTTCTTTCCTTTCAGAGATGTGGTACTGGATCTTCCTCTGGGCTCTCTTCTCCTCTCTGTTTGTCCACGGTGCTGCAGGCGTGCTGATGTTTGTGATGCTGCAGAGGCACAGGCAGGGCAGAGTGATCTCCGTCATTGCTGTCAGCGTCGGCTTTCTGGCCTCTGTGACTGGAGCTATGATTACTAGTAAGTCGACTTGGGTCTTTGAAGGATGTAATTTTATATGCAATTGTTTGGGTCAGTACTGTCCTTAGGGTAAAAGAAGCCTTGTCTTTCATGTAGACTCCTCCTCAGCACTTTACATCCCAGGGCCTTAAAGACAAAGAGGAGTTTACGAACTCACCAGACAGATAGCTGCACTTCACTGTGTGAAGATTTACTCTGGGGTTTCATGGGGAATGGCACTGGCAGGGGGCAGAGTGGTTCAGTCTGAAAGTGTTTTATAGAAAAAGTAGTTTCTGCTTTAAAGACACCTACTGTTTACTAAGGAAGGAAGGTGGGCACTAAAATACGTCAGTAACAATTGTCATTTAAGAACAGGAAACTATGGCTTTTGAATCTGTAGGGTCATCTGCCTGTGACAACAGCCTAGAATTGCGTTTCTTCCTGTACCACATATTGTGACAAAACTTCTCTGCTCCAGGAAACGTACGAGTTTTCTGAACTGTCTCTTGCACGTCACCTGGGTTTGTTCCCCTGACACTGAACTTGGCCCTACTCTACCCTGCTCTTCAGAGTTCTGGTTTCTGAGGCTGCTGATTGAGCAGAAGCCAGTTGCATCCTGGGAGCCCCACACTGCTTTCTTACTAGGTTGTGCTTATAGCTGGGGACTTCTCATACACTTAAGTGGCACCCACGGGGACAGCTCACTGCTACACGGCATCTGTTTTGGGGTTCTCCACGAGAGAGTTCTTAGAGTTGATTCTGGCCACAGTACGAGGAAGGCCTTACCTTTATAGTACACCCGGTTCCAGAGGGATTAGCATATCTTGTCTGAAGAGGGAAGCGGTCTGTCTACCTGTGTTGTCTCCTGACATCAACCGTAATGAAACATGTGGGAAAGAGTGATTTCTCTCTGTCTTTCTCCTTTAATCCCGTCTTTACTGTTTGGTTTCCTGGGTTGGCTTATTTGGGGGCATTGTGAGACCTTATCCTGTGGTTTCTTGTCTACCTTGTCACAGGTCAGGTTTGAAATGAGGGCCCAGGCCCAGGTCCGGCTGTTAGGGTCATAGGAGAGTCATCTGGAAAGAGACTGGGGTGACTGCTAAAGGGTTTTGAAAGGCTAACCAGAAAAGTTGGATTTTTTTCCTGCAAATGCTTGTTTTTATTTTCCCTTTTAAGAGATTCCTTTTGGTGTTTTGCCTGCCCATACATCTGTGCACTGTGTGCATGCATTATCTATAGAGGCCAGAAGCACGTCAGATCCCTGGAACTAGATTTACAGGTGGCCATGCGCCACCACTCAAACCCAGGTCCTCTGGAGGGGCAGCTGCCAGTGCTTTTGCCCACTGGGCCATCTCTCCAGCCCCTCTATGTCTTTTCTTAATGTAGCTTGTTGGTGGCTTATACATAGCTCTACACTGAACTTAACAGTTGCTGAATATTCTTAACAGTAAGACACTGATGGGATGAATATTGGCATATATGCACTGTATTTGTTACTTAGATTTTATTTCCAAGAAAAAGTGATGTGTGGTTGGGTTTTCTGTTTGCTTGTTTTTCTCATGCTGGTTAATATTGATACTGCCAGATTGATTTAAACCCAAAACAGGGGTGGTGTTAGGAAGGGGGCTCAGTGGGTGTGAATACTTGCTGCGTAAATGGGAGGGCCTGAGTTGGTCCCCAGCTCCCATGCAAAACCCCGGGTATGGCCATGCAAGCCTGGAGCCCCGGCACTGGTGAGGGGTGGGGGCTTTGGAGGTTAGGGGCTCACTGACCCTTGCTTAGATAGCCTAGCTGCAAAGTGGTGTGCTTCCGGTTCAGTGGGGTTCAGTGTCTCAAGGGAATAAAGCAGAGTGACAGTAGAGGGTACCCAGGACGCCAGCATCCTCCTCTACCTCTACACGTGGGCACACACAACCTGTCCTGTGTCGTCGTCCCCGTGTCATCCCCCACCCCACCCCCCCGCACGCCACCACATACATAAAGGGTTTATCTTTTGTTTGTTTGTTTGTTTGTTTGTTTTGAGACAGGGTTTCTCTTTGTAGCTCTGGCTATCTTGGAACTTGAAGATTTGCCTGCCTCTGTCTCTGGACGATTAGGATTAAAGGCATTCGCCACCATGCCCCATTACAAATAAAATTTTAAAAAGAAAACAAAATGTATTTATTTCTATATAGTGCCCAATTTTAGCTGGCTAATCTTTTATAAACATTTAAGCCAATCTAAAGGTGTAGAGTAACAGCTTTTTATTGATTTAATTTGCGTTTCTCTGTATACTGGTGGATCTAAGCATCTCTTCCTTCACCCGCAATTCTGAGTTTTCCCCTGTACACATCGCTTAACTCTGTGCTTTCCTTTGGATGCACCTGTTTCCCTCTGACTCCATTACAGCTGCTTCTCATATGTTCAGGCTGAGAGCTTCACCCGGTATGGGGCTTTGCAAATACCTTTTCCCAGGCTCTTACCAGTGCCCTTTATCCAGTGAGTTTATTGAGTAGAAATGTTTAAATAGCAATATAATCAGCTTACAGGTTTTTTTTCCCCACTTATGGTTTATAATTTGGGGCTTTAAGAAATTCTGTCTCACACCAGAAAAAAAAGGCACTTTGATATATATTCTTTATTTTATATCTTTATTTCTTATAGTAATGTCTTTAATTCATCTAGAGCAGGAGTCATCAAAAATCTTCCTAAAGGGACAGATGGTAAATGTTTCAGACTCGGGAGGCAGTGATCCCAGTTACTCCAGCCTGCTGTTGCAGCACAAAGCCTAGATGTGGGAAAATGAACGGACATCACTATTCAGAGAAAACTATTCAGAGAAACAGGTGTCTGGACTCAGTCCTGGCCCAAGTCTACCTCTGGTTTTAGCATTAGGTGGGACCCCCTCATACATGGTAAGTCACTATTCACCCCAGCACCCACTGAAGTAACTCACCAGTTGCTGATCAGTCTGTGGGTGCCGCCTTCTGAATTGCTGTATTCTCAAGGCCCAAGGATCCATCTCTCGGCAAGGCCACATTTCCTAGGCCTCTGGTTTTGTAGTGTGTCATGGAGGTGGTATGGTGTCATGTGTTCTAGGTAATTCAAAGTTAGCTGTTCATGAACTGTTTCTTCATGTGAATTTTAGAGTATGTCTGCTAAATTCCCTCAAAAGCACGAGTGTGGTTTTTGTTAGAACTTTCTTGGGAAGCTCTGGAATGTTAGGATATGTGACATGTTCACTTACAGAACTTACCTACCCTTTCATTAGAGATTAAACTGTTTTCCTCAGTGGGAGGGCTGTGTGTTTTGCTTAAATCCCAAACATCATCTTACAACTGGTGTGCATGTGCTTTTTGGTCATACTTTAGTTGTATTGGTTGAGGAAATACTGTGATGCTTGGCTAGTTGTATTTAGTTAGGATTCACAAAGACTTGGTGCTCTGGAGAGATATAGACTGCTGACAGGCTCAGTGTTAAGACAGTCAAATACAGACCAGGACTGAGGAAACAACCAAAGTTTAGTAAAGAATAAAGAATTTAAAAATTTAAAATTCGTCAAAATTGGCATTCGGAGAAATAGAAAGCACTAATGGAATAGAAACACTTTTAAATCTTTGAAATGCTGAAGGGCCCCCTTCCCCCATCTCCAGACCTAAATGTGCTATTCAGGTCACCCCACCAAAATTTTAAAGAATATTTACCCCCCAATCCAAATTACTGCACAAAGTAGAAAGAGTAAAATATGCACAGCTCTTATCAAGGGCTGGTCCAAGAGTGTCAGGAAAGTTCAGAAAGTTAAAGACAGAAGCGTGGGCTCCTAGGCACAACAATGCTGCCTCTGGAGTGCAGAGCTCATTCTCTGCATCTAGGGCTTCTGCTGTTTCATTTAAATTGTGTGTGTGTGTGTGTGTGTGTGTGTGTGTGTGTGTATGTATGTGTGTGCACAACTTGTGTGCCTGATGCCCATGGAGGCCAGAAGAGGGTGTTGGGTCCCTTGGAGTTACAGGTAGTCATGAGCCCCTGTGTGGGTGCTAAGAATTAAACCCAGGTTCTTTGCAAAAGCAGCCAGTGCTGTTAGCCATTGAGCCATTTCTCCAGACCACATTTGTTTGACTTTTGAGGAAGGATCTCACTGTGTAACCTGTGTAACCCTGGCTGGCCTGGGACTCACTGAGAACCATCTGCTTCTGCTTCGTGAGAGCTGTGATTAAAGGTGTACGCCACTGTGCCTGGTCCTTTTTCTTTTCTCTTTTCTACTACTCCCTGCCCCCTTCTTTTCTTTTTCTTCCTTTCTCCTCCCTTCCCCCACCACCATGGTTTTAAGGTCACCTCTTTCCTAGGATACTAAATCCATTCGCTTGTGTTTCATAGTTTATAGTTGTGGTTTTATTTATTTTTAGCATTTTGTTCTTTAGTCTACCTGATGGAATGGTATGAGGTAGAAATTTCAGTCTATTTCTTCCAGGTGGCTACTGAGTTATTCCAATACCATTAGTTGTGTTGTGAGACACTGATAGGCTTTTCCATGCCATGACTACTGGCTAGAATTAGTGCATAGAGTTCCAGGGCAGCACCTAATTCTTTCCTTTCGTGTGTGTGTGTGTGTGTGTGTGTGTGTGTGTGTGTGTGTGTGTGTGCGCATACACATACCATATGTATATATATGAATGAAAGGGGATGAGAGTTTATTCTGGAGTAAAATACAAGTGGCAGTTGTTAAAACAGTTCTCACATTAAAAGGGATGAGAGCATAAGCTGTGTATTATAACTGAGTTGAAAAAGCCATTCTTGAATTCAGTGATTATGTGTTGTGTAGTAAAGGTAGTAACTTTTAACCAGTCACATAGAAGAGCGAGGATGTGTTGAAGTATTCTGCTTTGGTAAACTGAAAGGTGACCTTTGCAGCAGCTGTGTGGCAGGTGGTGCCCTGGTGACCCTGTGCTCTGCTTCCCTCACAGGTGCAGCAGTGGCAGGCATCTACAGAGTGGCTGGGAAGAACATGGCTCCCCTGGAAGCCCTGGTGTGGGGCGTGGGGCAGACTGTACTGACACTTATCATCTCCTTTTCAAGGATCCTCGCGACACTTTGAGGTTCTGAGGGAATGTCTTCTTAACTAAGGAAATAGATGTACAGCTTCCCCGGAAATGGCGTTGTTAACCAGCTGAAATGAAATTGTACAAGTCCAAACCTAGGGAAGACTTGAGCCGTGTGGAAAGCCTGCCCTCTGGCGTTCAAGCGATTGCACTACCGCACTGCACCTTACGTGCCTCCATCCCAGGCAAGGTGCACAGGACACTCTGTGAAGCTGCAAGAAAAAGCACCTTGTTTAGCTGCCAATCAGGTTAACATTGGTGTGAAATCATCGTTCTCAACAGTGTTGTGTTAAGTTACAGGGACGTTTTGAGAAACTGATCTATGTGCCAAACTTTTCTTTCTGTTAACATCGATCATGTGACAGTTTGCAAGTGTAGATGTAGGTGAGTGCTGTGAATATACTTGACATGGATTCAGGTAACATAGTCAGACTTTGTTTTGTCATGCTCACTCCCGTATGAATGCCGAACACCAGGCTTTCAGTACTAAGGAAGGCATTTGGTTTTTAAAGCTGAGTGTTTCTGGGACTTGGGGCTTTAATATGTCTATGTGTTGTTATTTAATTTATGTGAAAAACAATAGTCTTCTTAATGGAAGACTAGCTGAGCTGTTCTAAGGACTCAAATAGACTTGGAGGGTGCATACTTTTCAGTGACTTTCACCCTTTTAATGGTTTTCCCTGTACATCATACTCTATTTATATGGATTCAAACACATTGTCACTTGTATGTCATAAAATATCATTTGAAATTTTTCTTATAAATTTTGTAAGAAGAAGTCTGAAATGCATGTTGCATTCTTCAACCCTTCTAAGAAAGTTCTTGCCTCATAAGTCACAGAACACGACCTTCTAACTCATGTTGTGGTAGGATTGTGTTGTACATGTACACGTCTCAGCAGTCTTTGATTCCGGAGTGCTAACTGCTTAGAGAGTGGCCTAAATTAGGCTCTGGGATTTAAAATGCCTCATTTATAGAAGAGTAATAAGTACCTTACATAGGAAGAACAGGAACTCTCTTGCTCTGTATGTGTGGTGGGGTTAGGATTACACTTAATAAAAACTGGGGGACATAGTATATCACTTACAAGTTGGCAGTTAGTCAGAGTGTATCAAGACAGCACAGAGCCTTTGTCTGAGGGGTCATTTCAGGGGTGCCATTTGAGTTCGTGTTTCTAAGTTATTACCTGAGTCAAATAGAGTCTCGGATCACACTCATTAAAATTCTAAAATATAGAATTTGTCTGTAAAACCTTTTAGGAGGTTTAGAAAAATATACAGTTGTTGGTTATGAATACAAGAAGTCGGTAAAGTACAGACCCTGGTTGAACTGAGTATTGAGGGGGGCGGCGGGGAAGATGGTTAACTAGTTGTGATTACAATGTGCTAACTTAAGAGAATATCCATTGTAGAGATTATGAATTTATAAGTAAGCTAAAAAATAATGGAGCACCCTAAGCTCTTGAACTTAATTTAGTTTTAAGACTTATCCATACCCCTTTTCTCTAGCAAAAGAATATATTGACAGTTTTTGGAGGAGCTGCTTTTGCCAGTACATAAAGCAGTTTATAATGTGGCTTGGAAATTCAACAACCCCCCAAATCAACCAATCAGCAAGTCTTCACCCTGAGAGATGTGGGAAAACAAGTCTAGAGATGGATTCTGTGTACAAGCCTGCTGTTTGTCCCGTGTGTTCTTTATATTCTTCGTGCTTTCTGAAATGAAACCTAGGCGTCTTTTCCAGATAGACCTGGTTCTCCTTTCCTGTTGGCTGATTTCTGCTCTTCCCTCAAGCAGCTTGTCCGGAATTCAGAGCTTCGTGTACCAGCAGGAAAATTGCTAACATGGACAGTGCTTCTCATGTACAGAACAAATATTTATTTTAACATGGTTATTTTATGATCTAAGAAAGTTATCATAGGAGGCAATATGGAGCCCAGTGTTTATAACCTAAAATTAACTAGAAACTAACTTGACACATTGAATATGTGAATGAATGGACCAAAGAGGTTTGAGCTCCTGTTTCTGCTCTAGGATGAAAGTCTGAGAGGGTTATCATTTTATAGACTGTCCTGAAGTCATCTCATTGTCAAGCTGATTTGCATTAAGGATTTGTTTGTGTGTGTATGTGTGTGTACTTTTATTTTGAGGGGCATTTTTAATTTCTTCAGTTATTTCCATTGGAATTTTGTGTAACTGTCACTCTTGGTAGTTTGAAATGCAGTTGAATAGTATGGATTATGAAACTGTCTGAATAGCTGTTTATATGGTGAAGTTTTCAAGAAGATAGCCATTTCTTATAGAGACAAATGTTTAATGATATATATATATACACACACAAGTATATCATTCTATACATATATAAATAGCTATATATGAATATGGTCCAATTGGAAAGCTTTGTTTGATGAACATTTTCCTATTGGAGAAGTTGATATATTTGTTCAGTTAAAGGATCTTTTAAATAGACTGGAGGATGTTTAGGATTTTTGCTGGAGACCCTTGTTTGGGACATGACAAAAGCTTCCACCAACATAGTCAGGTTCCATCTTCTGAAAACTCGGCCATGGTCTAGCAGTAAATTTCCTTCATGACAAAGGAAAACTCTTTAGCACCAGGGCCTCATGTAAGTTACAAGTGAAGCCTGTTAACTTCTCAAGAAAGAGGTGCAGGTCATGGGCCCTGGCACACTTCCATTGGCTTCTCAGGGGATCTGATGCCTGTGTTCATTTCAATTTAAAGTGTCATTGTTAATTTGAATTCTCATATGTATCATCCAGTGTTAAAGTCTTATCCAGGATACTTTCTTAGTATTTCTAATGCAGAATTCCACTGCTTCTTTTCCAAGCCCTTGGGGGGGTTTATTTATGAAAGGAAAGAAGGTTCACTGGTTGATTTAAGATTTAAAAAAATGCTGTAGGAAACAGTGCTTCCGGGATCTTTCATTTGCAGTGGAAGGTAGGGTGGCCTCTTTAAGGTACCCAGACTGGCACTCAGTACCTAGCTCACTTTGGTGAGTTCCCATCTCCTATGTACAAAGACAGCTGAAATAGGATTCCTTCACTCGAGTCCACCAGGAACTGGCTAAACAATTTCAAGCCCTAAATAGCTTGGGCTAGTACCTTGTTGCTGCCTGAGACTCATCCTTCTCTTCCTCTTGTGAACTAGTTTTTCTTTTCCCATCTCATCCTCTGAATTGGGCATTGCAGTGTCTTAGATGTTGCTCTAAGGGGAGCTAGGGGAGAAAGGACTGGATTCTCAGCCAGTGCTGCAGTCTTGAGTCTAGGCTCTGTCGCCTTGTTCCCTCTGATCTGAGCATCATTTAACCACTCTTAGTTTCAGGTTTCACTCTGGACTTGATGAATTTCTCCTGGGTAAAAGAATGCATATCTGACAGTAAGTGCTCAGAAGACAGCCAGTAGAATTTACAGTTCATTTTTGCGATACCCATTAGAGATGATGTTTTGTAAAGTTTACCTTTCTTCATCCATTTCGTGTCTTTCTGTATATTTTAAGAAAGAAAACAACCTTTCCTGTAGCCTTGCTTTTGGCACCTCCTCTTTACTTCTTAAAGTTAGCAGGTAACTCTTCTAAGGGTACTTCGGGGAGTTGGTGGTGCAGGGCAGACAGGAGGAACCTATGGGGTTGTCACCGCTGGTCACTACAGGAAGAGTAGAGGTGGCCAGCATTTCCTCTGCTGCCATCTCCTACTTCTTGGGGTTGACTCCAAACCTTCATTGACTCTTTCCGTTATCCAAAGGTTCGCCCTTGTTGTAGCTCCTCACCTCTCCTGGTCACCTGTCACCTGTCATCCTGAGCATTTGGGACTTCTGTATCCTGTCACTGTTGGTTTGTTTATTACCTATTTTCTATTTAACCTGAAAAAAAATACCATTATCTTAAACTTATGACCATTTTATAATGGAGGGAGTGACAAGATGCTGAGAACACTTTCTGAACTGTTTGCAGACAGTGCTATTGCCATTTGAAAACCTTTTTGAAGAATGTCTCAAACAATATTTGGAAGCACTCCTATTTATTTCGTTTGTAAGACATGAATACAGGGAAATTACTGGGGAATTTCTCATGGGTTTAGATTGCAGAGAAGTATGGTAACACAAGTTAAGTGTAACTGAGTAAAGTGCTGTTACTTTTTAAAATCAAGGGTTTTGGTTATATTCTCAGTGGTTAGACGTGACATCATCTAGTAGTCTCCTGGTTGTCCAGAATTTCTCATCCTTTTGAAACTGTTCAGAATATAAAGGACATTGTTTGATTTTTAAAATACAATGTTTTTTAAATGTATGTGAATAATACCATTTGCAGCATAGGGAAGTTCAAAGAGGAGGAATTGTTAAGAGGTCAGTGCACAAAAGCATGTGTCATGAGGTTCCCTGCGTTGCGCAAGCATAGTTCCTCCATCCTGTTAAGAATTTAAACTCCAGTGAGATACAAGTTTGCTAACATTTCACTCTAGGGAGTGTGGGCTCTACCAAACACATGCACTTAAAAATCATGGTGCATTTTGTTTGTGGTGGATTTGCCCTTCTCCCTTGGAGATCCTTGTCCCCCCTAGGTAATCCAGTGTGGTGTCTTGGTTTCTGAATTTGCCTATGACAGAACATAGCTAGAATTTGTTTGGGAGGAATTAATGCTTAATATTTGAAATGTTTTCAGTAAACAGGAAGTGCTACTTCTTTGTGGGGGTAGGGCAGCATTCACCTTTCTGAGCAAGCTGAGCTGTGATCCAGAATAATTTAATTTAGGAGATTGGCTCTCATATTCTTTACCTGTGTGTGTGGCACATGTGTTGAACTTATCTAGTGGTTTTCTGAACTGATTTATTTAGCAGTTTCTGTAACAATCTCTCTCCTTATTATTATTTCGATGACACAGTTCCTTGACAGAAGCTGGAGTGCTGGTCTAGAGTGAGCATTCTGTGCCTGTAGTTATGCCATGGTTAGCTCATGGAAAAGGAAGTAGCTGAAGGCATCAGGTGGGGTGGGGTGGCGGTGGGGTGACGGAGGGAAGGACAGTGTGATGCTCCTGTTTTCCTTTAGATGCTATCCTGTACCCACAGCTAGTGTATGTAGTCTCACTCTCCCCTTTTGGGGAGTTCCCAGGTCTCTGATGTCAATTGGGAAACAGTATGGCATAAACACTAGAAAGAGGAGTTCTGATGCGTGATCATCTAAACCCACAACCAGAGTCCTTCCCCTCCTAATGTCAGCTGGGAAACAGTACGGCATAAATACCAGAAAGAGGAGTTCTGATACGTGATCATCTAACCCAGAACCAGAGTCCTTTCCTCTTAGATGTGTATTGGTAATTACTGTTTAAAAATTAACTTTTTTAGAGCCCTGTCTAAATGAGCAGTAGCTTGGGACTACTACTGATATTAAAACATTTTGTTTTGCTTTTATTTTAACTTTTATGTATTTGAGATAGGGGCTCACTCACTGTATAGCCCAGGCTAGTTTTGAACTTGTGATCCTCCTGTCTCAGCCTCTCAGGTACTGGGATTAGGGGTGTGTGCCACTGTGCTTGGCTCCTTCATTTTAAATCAAAATGTTTACGTTCCATCACTCAATATGGTTGGGATGGAACAGTTTTAAAGCTTTCTTCCTGGAAAGACAACTGGAGGCTTTTGTTTGCATAGCTTTTTTCCAGTGTTTATGATAGTGGATGCGATTTCAGGGAGAAATATTGAAACAGTCTGACTCTCTCCCCAGGACGCACCTTTCGTCATGAGGTCCACCTGTTTAGATGGATAAATAGGAAGTTCCCCTGTTGCTCATTTTAGCCATATAATCTGGCAGAACATTCACCTGTGCTTCTTTGTACCCTCGTATTAACCTCAGCCTTCCTTCAGATGTCCCAGGGTGAGGGAGCAGCTTTGAAGTTATGTGGCTTTGTTTAGCAAGTGTAATTGATCCGACACTAAGAAACTCACTTTAAAATTATAGTAGCTCTCAGCCCACTGATGAATCATTTAGCTGAACCACAGTACAATTTTTAAAAGCTAAATGATGTCTCGGTGTCTTGAAAGTTAAGAACCTTTTGCAGAGTGTGCTTAGGGGGCTGGGGTTGGCACCAGTGAGCTGGCTTTGTTTGTGCACTCCACCTGCAGTGAGACCCCAGGCTTAGGAAGGGCCACTGAGACAGTCCAACTGCTACCTTCTTAGGGTTCCCTAGGAACTAGTCAGTCACCAACTATGACAGGAGACAACTGCTTTCACTGTCCTTCATCACGCAGCGTTTCCCTTTCCTGTTGGTTCTTTTTCATTTTCCAAGCAAGTATGAAACGGGGAAATATGTAGTCAAGCAAATTAAATGTGGGATTTTAAAGCTGAGTTTTATGGTAAACTAGAGATTCCTGTGTGAACAGTGTTAGTTTAATATTGTAGTACAAGGACAGACTTTATGTAACCTTTAGAAATACGTTTGCCATCAGGGATTTATTTTTACAATAAAAATACTAAATGTACTGTGAAGCTTAAAGACAGGAAGAATAGACATTGGAGGGTGATACTCAAGCAAGAGTGTTTGATGAAGTACCTGCATTATGTGAACACAACTTCCCCTTCTGTTAAGACTATAAACTACACTGTATGAAGATGTGTACTGCATGTTTACATAAAACAGTTTCATTTTGAAGGATTATTTAAAATATGTTTATATGTAATACCTAACCGGCTGTAAATATTGTATACTATTGATTTTTAATTTTATATGAGCAATTTTTTTATTTCCCAAGTCATGTACAAATTTCATTGTATATATAGCATAACTCCCTGGAGAACACAAATTTTGCAGTGAATTTTAAGTATTTTAATTGCAGTAAGCATCGGGTTAGCCTCAGAGATGCTGGTCCTTATTTTAAATTATTTTTCACCACACATTTTCTTCAAAGGGCAGCAATAAACATATGCAAGTTATCTTGATCCTTGAAAGTTGGCCTGCGAAGATGAGACCGCAGTCAATCCACTGCTGTACAGATGCACAACTCACACCATCCCGCGTCTGGTCCCAGGACAACTTCAGAGAGCCGCACATGGCTCTTCTCTTTGTAGTATACAGGGTGAACTGAGGACAACACACAGAACATCTGTTAAACTGAACCCAGCACTTCAATGTCGTACACAGAATTTATTGTGTCATTACACAGAATTTATTGGATTAAAATTTGTAATATACAGTATTTTAATAAAGTTTCTGTATTCAATTTCATGCACTTATATATAAATAAACCTGTCTTCAAAAGCTTTACACAGTGCTGGACTCCTGACTGTCTAAAGTCTGTATCCTCTCAACTCACTCACAGTGGACTCAGTGTATTCTCATAGGCCAGTAATGTGGCTCAGAGCTACAATGCTTGTCTAGCATTTGTAAGATCCTGGGTTCAATCTCTGGTACCACAAAAGCCATAGAAAACACAATAACATGACCTCTCCTGATCGTTTGCTGTTTTTTCTGGGCCAGTTTCACCTGTGGACTATGAAAGTATTGAAAAGGTAAGCAACAAGTTGAAAGACAAATTTGGCCTGGCTTATATTTGCCAGTAGTCAGTCGGTGCTAAACTAATCCTTGGCCACATAAGCATTTATTTCTAAGAGTCAATGTTCTAAAAATTATGCCGTGGGACTGGGGTGATGGCTCAGTCAATACTGCTGGCCTTGTTCATATTCCAACACACATGTGAAAAGCCAAAATCCATGGCGTGTTCCTATAACGCAAGCACTAGAGAGTAGGAGATGGGAAGATTCCTGGCCTTACTCCTTAGCCAGTCCTGACTGATGTGAACATGGTCCAGGAAAGACTGTCTCCAAAATGAAGGTAGCCCTGGAGAGATGGCTCACTGAGTAAAGATGCTCACCACCAAATCTGATGACCTGAATTCAGTCTCCAAAACCTACATGGTGGAGAAAGTTCAACATAGAAATGAAGAGTTTTGGAGAACTGTAGCACACACTTGGCATTGTGGAGCCTCAGGATTTGGACTGTCACATTTGAGGCAGAATACGGGTTTTTTTTTTTAAGGGATTTCCAAGGGGGGTGCCAGGCTCACCTACCTTAAGAAGGGAGTGTACAGTCACTTCCTATGAATGCCACTGACCCTATTGGCACAAAAACTAGCTTCATGTAAAATGTTAAGGAAGTAAACACGTTTTTCACTTATACTGGTGTTTATTTAATTCTTATATTTACCAAATTGAAGTGAGTTTCTTTTTTTATGGGGGGGGGGGGTACCAGAAAGCATTCTCATTCCGCCATAAGAATTACAACATTACTAAATACCTCTCCACATTGCCCATGAACCAGACCAAATAGAAATCTCAGATGAAATGCAAATCTTGCACACATGCACCAAGAGTTTATTACTTTATTTTCTTGGACTCTAATGTTTTGAAATGTTTTTGAAACAGGTAACTGTTTTTACATATTTTATATCCGTTGAGCATTGAGAGAAGGCAATAAACTTCATTCTTAGGGCACTGACCTAGGACAAGACCAGAGACAAGGGATCCAGAAGGAAGACATGTAGCTAGAGTTTTTCTGCCTGACCCACGGTCAGGGCAAATCTCTCTCACCTGCCAGTCCCACAGCCTCTCAGACCCGACCAAGTAAACACAGAGACTTATATTGGTTACAAACTGTATGGCCGTGGCAGGCTTCTTGCTAGCTGTTCTTACAACTTAAATTAATCCATTTCCATTAATCTATACCTTGCCACATAGCTCATGGCTTACCAGCATCTTCACATGCTGTTACTCATCGTGGCGGCTGGCAGTGTCTCTCTGACTCAGCCTTCCACTTCCCAGCTTTATTCTCCTCCTTGCCCCGCCTATACTTCCTGCCTAGCCAACGGCCAATCAGTGTTTTATTGATTAATCAGCAACACATTTGCCATACATCCCACAGCACTCCCCCCCCCTTTTTTTTTTCAAAAAGGAAGATTTTAACCTTAACAAAGTAAAATTACATATAATTTGCGAATTTGGGCGTAGCTTCTCTTACTACTTCCTGCTGGAGGGGGGCGCTGTATCTTATGGGGAAACAAAGAAAATTTTAGAATTATGGAATAGTCCATGAGGCTGTATCGTCTGAGCCAGATGCCTTCAAACCATTCTGGATGTTGGATCATCTGGGCCATGGTGTCATCGGAGACCTTCAGGGGGTCTTGGCTGGTCAAACCTGATGTATCTTAATCTGGAACAATTCCATAGCCTTTGGCTTTCTGTGGGAACAAAAGCAGAGACTCCTTTCCAAACTAACATATCCTTATATCCAAATTTTGAAGTCAAGGTACCTTTAAAATATACATTTTGGCATAACTCAACAGCTTTTACAATCAAATTTTTTTCTGCAGTTAAAAATCCCAAAGACAACACAATCCAGATTCTCTGTGTAATATTCATCTTCACGTGGCTTATTTTTATATTAATTTTACTGTCTCTTTACAGACTTTATTTTTTAAAACTATGTATTTGTTTCTATAACTGTATATATCACCTTTTTTGTCTCTTTCAAGCCTACGTATATTTTACACACATTGTAAACTATTACATCTGAATCTGTCTTATTGTGAATCTCTTGCCTTAAACTGCAGCAGCTGTGGCTGCTGGCTCCGCCCACCTCAGCTTCCCAACATGGCTACGTTTACCGCCAGCTCTGGGAGCTATCGTGGGTCTATGCTTTTATCCAAGCAGCATGTAGCCCAAAAACCTCTTTTTTTGTTTTGTACCTGCAAAGGCTAAATCCACCACGCAGCTTAATGTGCCACTTGCAGAGGCCTGATTCCTGCCATACTGCAGGTTGAGCACGCACGCCAGGAACCCACCAGTAGCTGAAACCAGCAGCTGCCGCTCATTTGAGAGAGACAATTAGGAACTGTTTTTAGCTCTGTTTTAGAATCTTTTTTCTCAGTTTTTAGGTGGAAACTCTTGCCACCACGTTGGACGCCATTTGTAGCTAGAGTTTTCCTGCCTGACCCACGGTCAGGGCAAATCTCTCTCACCTGCCAGTCCCACAGCCTCTCAGACCCGACCAAGTAAACACAGAGACTTATATTGGTTACAAACTGTATGGCCGTGGCAGGCTTCTTGCTAGCTGTTCTTACAACTTAAATCAATCCATTTCTATTAATCTATACCTTGCCACATGGCTCGTGGCTTACCGGCATCTTCACATGCTGTTACTCATCGTGGCGGCTGGCAGTGTCTCTCTGACTCAGCCTTCCACTTCCCAGCTTTATTCTCCTCCTTGCCCCGCCTATACTTCCTGCCTAGCCAACGGCCAATCAGTGTTTTATTGATTAATCAGCAACACATTTGCCATACATCCCACAGCAAAGACACTTGAACCTATACCAACCCTTGTGGAGGACAAGTCCTGCTCAACTTACTGAACAGGTACTCACGTCCTTGGTGTTTTTTAATCCTGACCCTTGTTAACTCATAAAATTGTACCTGTGGTTATAGGGACAACGAAGGAAATCAACAGGACCCAGGGTGAATCTTTCATAGAGA